>NW_009952445.1:486552-539419 GCF_000747805.2 Chaetura pelagica | reverse complement strand
AGAGGCCCAGGGGTGACCTCATTGCAGTCTGTGACTTTCCTCACCAGGGGAAGAGATGGGACAGGTCCTGATCTCTTCACTCCTGTGACCAGTGACAGGGCTGGGGGAAATGGCAGGAAGCTGAATCAGGGGAGGTTTAGGGTGGATATCAGGAGAAGATTTTTCACCCAGAGGGTGGTTGAGCACTGGACCCAGCACCCCAGGGCAGTGGTCACAGCACCAAGGCTGCCTGAGTTCAAGAGGTGTTTGGATGATGCTCTGAGGCACATGGTGTGATTCTTGGGATGCTCTACACAAGGACAAGAGTTGGACTCGATCATCCTGATGGGTTCCAACTCAGCATATTCTGTGATTCTATGATTCCATGGTGAAAAGATGCTTCCTGGCATTTATCAGCTTCTAACCTACGCCTCCATGAAGAGCCACATTTCTGGCAAGTCCAGCTGAAGTACATGATCCAGCTATCTCCCAGAAACAAGTTATAGTAAGTGAGCTAAAGGTGAGGGTTTTCAGAGGAACTACAAAGGTGGCAGGAACAGTTTAGGTGAGACACAAACACCACTAGGGCAGCCTATGTGAGGTAAGAAGATAAGGAAAAGGAGAAGCATATCTTGTGCACTTAAAATCTATGCTTCCTGAGTTATATTCATCTGACACAAAGTGATGACCAATATCCCGCTCCAGCCAAGACCAGAGAACCCCCAAATATCTAGCACCCCTTGCTCCATCACTGGTGTGTGACAGTCGGGGCTACCCAAGGGTCTGTTTTCCACATCTCACGTGTCTTAAGCAGGTTTGGTCCTGCTCAACACCCACAATGGATTTATAATGCAGGTATTTATAATGCAGACCACACTGTTCTCTTCACAGAAAGAAATACAAGATGGGTGGCTGGGTGCTAGGCAGCTAGTGGATGCCAAACCTTCCTGCAGACAAGCTAGCTCTGTTGTTGAATTGTATTTTTCTATTAATAACTGGATATTCCTTGTTCCAAGCATAAGGGCAGGTTTATCAGACAGGAAAACATAACCTCTCCTAGGCACAGAATCAGAGAATCAGAAATGCAGCCTGAAGACTCTTGAATGATGGTAGATCTCCCACCAGTTTCTGTTGTTCATGCTCAAAGGCAAAGCTTACTTTCTCAACTCTCAAGTGTGGGAAAGATTTGTCTCCTGGGCTTATTGGATAGCAACATATTTCAGGGTTTTCTGACACTTGGCTGGGATGCTCTGTGCTGCCATTAGATGGTGATCTGCTCAAGGCCTTGCAAATACACAAATAAGCCACAAAGATTTTGTGGTTTAGTAGTCTATTTTCAAATGCCTCTGGACACTTTTTCTTTTACTGCAAATGTTTGTCAGCAAGCAAATTAGAGCGCATCTCATTTTCACTTGCAAAGTCTGAGTAGTTCATGGACAATAGATCCATGCTGGATTCATGCTCCACAACTTTGAGCTTCATCAAAAGATCCTGAAGGCAAACACGGATGAAATTTGAGATGAGATCAGCTCAGCTCCAGCTCTATTATCGATTATGGGTTTTTTCTTCCTATGCCTTGAGCTCCCCAGAAGCGTGGGAAAGGCTGAATGCAGAAGACCATTTCACAAGCAGTCATCTACTCAGCACAAACACTGACTTAAAGAGTGTATTCTCTGGTTCTCATTCTAAGATCAGTGCAAATCTTAACTCTGGTTATACCTGCTACAGCCAAGCAAACAAGAAAACATGGCATTTTTCTGTCTAATCTCTTTCATGTAAGCTAGAGCCACGGCAGGATTTATGAGGGCTCCATTTATTGACCCTAAGGATTACAGGTCATGCTTAACCACACAGGATTCCTCTGTGTTTGAGAATGTGAGACTATTTCTTCCATACACCATCTGGTGACTCTGAAGGCCATTACACTGCATATGGTCCTCTTGTAACTCACATGGTTGCAATGTAGTGGTGAAGACCTCATCTTTCACACCAGATATCTCTGTAGATTTGGAACAAAGCTTCACAGCTTGGTGAGGAGGCAACTCGACAGCATGACTGGTCAGCTGGAGACACCTGACAGCCCTTATCCCCCCCTGTGTCAGCACAGAGGTATGACTTTTTTCAAGGGTAATTTCCTTCCCCTTGCCCGTTCATAAAGGTCACATCATGGAGTTGTATGTGTATCCTGGGATTCATCCATGCTGATCTGTGTTCATCAGGACAACCATGGTATTCTTGGTGGATGGGCTCAGGGTGATGCATCACAGACCAACTGGCACTAACCCTTCAGGCAGTGCTGCACTCTGAAAAGCTCCTGCTGCCTTTGCCAGTGCAGCAGCAATGCCCAGCAAGCACTGCTCACGTCACTCAGTTTGTCTGCAATTGCTAATTCAGTGCTGTGGAAGTGAACAGAAGTCTTTTTGTGCTAAGAAGCTGCTGCAGCCTAATGGAGGGGGCTGACAATAGAAGCCTTTTCATCAAGCCCCCTCCTAGCTTTAAGAGAAGGTAGATGATCCTGTCCCTTGTGCTAGCATCAGCAGTCTTTCGTGAGGCCCTAATCTGAGCCCTGGGAAACAAGAAAGAGTGGTGAAGACCTGCCTGCCCCTTTGCTTTTTCAAAGTCTTCCACCAGCAGTTCTCTCCTGCTTCTCAGAAAGCAAAGGTCTGCATCATCCTGGTTTCCTTGCTGTGTGGCAGCAGGAGGCAGCTGTGCAGGCAGGTGGCTTTGCACAGGGAGCTCAGCTCACCAGCAGACAGGGCACACCTCTCTCCATTGTCAAACCTAAAAGAAGTACTGGGGGGGCAGGAGACAGGGATCAGGAAGAAATAATTTCTGTTGACCAGGCTGTCTTGGGCCTTGATTTTTTAAAGTATGACCCTCAGAGGATGCTGATCAGTGGTGGGTCTGTACTTCTTTTTACTCACAGGACCACCTTTTCACCTGCCTTTGGACTGAGACCAAGCAGGAGCAATTACACTATGGTTTAGCCCTAGACAAATTACAGTCCACTTCATGTTCACTTACTGCCTTCCCCAGTGAATACAGAAGTGGAATAAAAACAAACATGTCAACTCCCTGAGCCCTTCAAGCTGATGTAGCTAAACAATAAGAGATCAGCACTCAGGCAATTCTTATACACCATCTTATTCTATTCTTATACAAGAAAAACACAATTGTAAGGGCCTGTCATATTACACAGAACATCCATATCTATGGCCCTAAATGCATAATCAGTACAGAGAGTGCTCTGCAGGAAGGCAGGAGCATAACAATGGCTTTGAAATGGAAACCCTCCTGAGCCCACTCAAAGTATATTGGAAGACAAATAGTGAAAAGGGGTATTTTTTGGTAAACATTAACAACACAAATGCCCCAAGATATGCTTCAGCACTGAGGAGAAAAATAAAGTCCGTATCTAATTAGGCAAGAACCAGTGTGGAAACTTTCTAAGGAAAAAAATACTAATAATAAAATCATAGAACATGTCACCATGCCTCTGACTCAGCTCCATGTCTTCCTGCCCAGGAGAATAACTCTATCATGACTCTGGCAACTTCAGACAAGCCTTTCTAATCCAAGCACTGGCCATCTTTTCAGTGCTTCCATCCCTACAAAAAGGTTAACTCTTTCTAAATTGCCTTTTCTCACACACATGGAGATGGGAAGGGATAGAAATAAAACTTTGCCTGTCAGTGGGTAAGCTAATTTAATTTTGTTTATGGGGACCCTGGGCATTTGAGAAGGCAAAGCAATGGGGTCCTGGTACTGACCTAACGGGGACAACAGTGAGTGTTTTGATCAGAGACAGGGGTGTCTGTGGGCCAGCTGGGGTCCAGAATGGCCTTTTGGTGTTTGTTTTTTCAAGAATGGAGGAAAAATTCTCATTACATGTCACCAACTGCTCTGCAAGGTCACTCAAGTGAAGTGAACAAGGCATCATACCTGAACAGAAGCAGCACAGTCATGGGAGCCTCATGGAAGACAGCCTGATCCAGCCCCTGCAAGCACCAATTGCTGGAGGGCTACATCATTTTTTCAGAAGTTGGATCAGGCTCCTAACAATGTTTGAACACACTGCAAGAATTACACATCATTTCTCAGGCTCTGTCTCAAGCTATTCCTATGATTATTATTAAACTTTTCTTGCTTCCAACATCCCTGCTGAGAGGTAAACCTCAGAGTTTGTGTCATGCTTCTGGCATGAGGTCCCTGTAAAGGACCTGCCCTTTTGAGTTAAGGGAACTGATGAACTACAGCACAGCATGTGAAAAGTGTTCCCACATAGCCACTATCTGAGAAAGAACACTTTACAGGCTTTAATTCCTAGGCAAGAGAAACAACTCTTTTGTTAGTATCATCAACATGGACTCAAAATAAAAGCACATTTCAGAGGCCCACAACAGCTAAAACTGTTCCAAAGGTTTGTGCGTAGCCCTGAGAAACAGACTGTAGAAATAGTTTGCTTGGCTTCAAAGGAGCTGAGACTGAATAATGTTAATTACCTTAAATTAAAAATTCTTGCAGGAAATCAAGAGAGAATGAATGCTTCTGTTACTGGTTTGCCTTTTCTGCCTAGAACAGTCAGGCTTTTCATTTTTGTGATATTGATCTTACAGCTCAGGATGGGCCAAAAAAGTAATATGCAAATGAAAAACCAGGTTTGCTTCTGGCATGATCATGGTTTTCAGGCCAAAGGAAATGAGGTTCCAATTAAACATTCAGTATCACTTGCAATCATGCTTGGATTTCTCATGAAATTTCTAGTCCCAGGTGAAGAAACCACTTCTTTAATGAGATTCCCACTATAAGCAAATCTCCCCAAATCTAGGCCAAAATTACAGGGCTCTAAATTACTAAACAGGTATAACTAAAAAACATGGAAGTTGAGCCATAAGAACCAAGATCTCAAAACAGAGAAGTGGAGGTCACTACGGAGGATTTGACATCTACTGTGTCTGAATTATTAGTGACACACTGATGATCCCAAAATATCTTTTAAAGACTAATGGGCCAAAGAAGAAAACTATGATGTTGGGGAAAAACAAAAGAAAAACAAAACAAAACAACAACGAACTAATAAAAAACTTGAAAACTTTCTTGCCAATGTAGTATTTAATCAAAGGGGTTGGAAGGGACTTCTGGAGATCATCGAGTCCAACCCCCTGCTGCAGCAGGAACACCCAGAGCACATCACACAGGAACGTGTCCAAATGGGTCTGGAAAGTCTCCAGAGAAGGAGACTCCACACCCTCTCTGGGCAGCCTGTCCCAGGGCTCTGTCACCTTCACAGCAAAGAAGTTTCTCCTCATGTTGAGGTGGAACTTCCTGATGACCATGAGCAGCACATTCCTGGAGATGCTGGCTAGATTCTTTGAAGTCTACAAACTTGCAAAGTTCTCTCAGGTGGGAAAAAATCAGCTTAACATACTTGTTCTCGAGAGACATTTTACTCCTGCCACCAACTTCTCTGTCCTCTTCACCTCCAGAAGACATTTACTTATTCGAAAACACAGGGGAAAAGTGTGAACAGTTCTAAGTATTGAATTTGATTGACAGCTATTCTCTGAGCTCATATAAATGAGCAACTCTTCCCCAGGAAGAATGTTAGGACTGTAGTTCCCTTTCAAATTCTCACTACACTCCTCATTAACAACATGTTTTGTACCACAGAATCAATACAAAAGGGAAAATATATTTTGCTAATTTGCAGCCTCTGATTCATCTTTTTGGACACTGTCTCATTGCTAACCAGTGACATTCTAGTGCTAATTTAGGTACGGATTTTTGGATGTTCCCTTCAGGCACAGTGGAAAAGGAATGTGCCACTATTTTTTTCCCATTCCTCCACTCCTTTCCCTGGTACAACAAAAATTAAAGTTGGGAAGATTCCACAAAGCCTGTTTCTGAGGCTCCCTCACAATAGGTGGCAGACCAAGAATACACCCACACAATCCTAAAGCACTGTGGCCCAACAGACAGCTCCAGAAGACAAAGGGAACTTGCTTATGTTTCCAAAATAGCTAAGGACAGTCAACACCCCAAGTTTCCATTTTGCTGACACTGTTAGAATTTCCAAATTTATTTTCATTGAAAATCAGGAGGTTCTTTTCAATGTCCTGTGCAGCCAGAATCACAACATACTATGAGTCTACATCTTTTCATGTGCTGGGTGACATACAGTCACTCCAGAAACAAGATAGAAAAAAATTACTGAGAAGCAATGTCAAAGCAGCTTCCTTTGAGGAGAGGGGAAAATGTAAGCTGGATGTAATAAATTTGTTTATGGTCTGCCCTCACCTCCAGCACATCACAAAGAGACCTGTATTGAGGACTTTGAATTGGCTGTCACAAAACTGCTGCGGTATAAATTTGTCTTTCCACAAGGAAAAAAAAGAATAACATTAGCATAAAAACGTCATCTGTTTTAACTACCTAAATTCAAGTTAGCTGCACAATCAACATTTCTGACAAGTTGATTTAGACTTGGTTGCATGATGTTCTGAGCATTACGGCTGATTCAGCAAAGCCTTAACTAGTGTCCTTAACTGTAAGTTTGCCTCTCTGTGCAGACCAGCACACACACCCTGAGAGCCTGGCTTGCTGCACTCCAGCACAGCAGTATCTCTAGACAGCCAGGGTGCCTTTTCTGAAAGGCTGGAGGTAACTTGTTCTTACTTTAAAGGTGATTAGAAAGCCACAGTTAAGTACATCTCGAAAACAGCACCGACTACCATCGGAGAACACTGGTCTGGCTTTGGCAACTTGCTCCCATTGCTTTTGAGTAATTTCTGGGTACATTGTTGTTGGAAGATCTGCCTTTCCAAAGAACTGCTCAAGGCTGCTGGAACCAGTTTTTGGGCCTTCTGGAAACTAGTCATCTTAGTTTTTAACTATCACAGCCTTTGGTCTGAAGCTGAGACCAGCCAACACTTGAGGGTCCCAAATAAGCAGCAGTTCCTGAGGCCTAGAAAGAACTACTGGAGTCAAGCAGATTTGCTATCTGTCTATTCTATAACAATATATACATGTTAGTTTGTTTGAAGTCCTGCTGCAAGCTTTCATGGGTACTAGATAAAATATTTGCTGAAATAGACATTTTTATTTACACTAAGGCCATTTAACACCACTTTGTCAATGCAGACAGTTAAGGGGACATAAATATAGTGTAATTGCAGACTAGGGTAGTGTAAAAACAGAATAGGGAGCCAAAAGAAAAAGAAAACTCCTACCTTGATTATTCATAATCAGAAATTAAAAACTGACATCCACATTTTCTGATATTTCTAGATAATATTATGTAGAACTGTTATTGTATCATTCCTAGTGCATACCTGCATAAATAGTGCAGTCTTTAATGGTCCCTTCCAACTGAAGCCATTCTAGGATTAAGTGCTCTTGTGCAAGTACAGAATTTATTTTATTTATTTATTTATTGAATGGATCATTTCCCCACAATTCCTCATTACTTAGCAGCATAATCAGAAGAACACGTAATTAGCTAAATTACTAATATGAAAATAATCCGGAAGAGAGCATAGTGAATTCAAACACAAGAGGTGTTTCTCAGCTGAAACCAGGGAACAGCTAGAGGTGCTGCATGAGCTCCAGAAAGCACAGCCTTCAGGTGCAAGCTGTGCTCCAGCTCTGCACCACCCATGCATGAGCAATCCAATGACATGCTACCACTGAGAGCACAAACCAAGAAGTATCTAGAAGTTAAAAATACAATACCAACTCAACCAAAAAAACCCCATAAAACCCACCACATTTTTGCAGTGCAGTTTCACAGAAGGCAGGCACAAGTCATACAGCTCCCAGTGGCACTATGCACACTCCAGGCATGTTTGACATTAAGGGGCCTGGTTGTTGTGGAAACCAAATCCCATAGATTAACTCATGTTCAGCAGCTAGAGCCATCTCTTCCTCTCTGCCTCCCTGCCCCAAATTAATTCGTTTAAAAAAAAAGAAAAACAAAAAAAGGTGGCACTTTTTACATCACAGAAGAATGTCAAAGCAAAAAGGAACTTTTTTGTCACAAATGCAGAACACTGCTGACAAAACTGAGTAATGTGACTGAAGTGTGAGCCCCTCCTGTTTATAAAAGGGAAAAATGTGAAGCTAGTTTTGCTTCCTGTGGCTATGCCAAGCTATCTCCAAGAAGGTCCTGCAAGAAAGATGATTCTTTTTTGTCACAAATGCAGAACACTGCTGACAAAACTGAGTAATGTGACTGAAGTGTGAGCCCCTCCTGTTTATAAAAGGGAAAAATGTGAAGCTAGTTTTGCTTCCTGTGGCTATGCCAAGCTATCTCCAAGAAGGTCCTGCAAGAAAGATGAATTATGTGAAATTTCTTAGAATCCCTTTATGATGAAATAACTGTTAGGGAAAGCCCCCAATTTTTCTACTTTCAACATGTAAATGTACTAATTACAAATAATTGATTGCAAGCAAACTATTCAAGTGACTGACAGTCTTCATGTGAATGTGTCTGCACAGTGAGCTGCAGGATTTGAATAGTACTGATTCTGAGTATTAGCATTTTCTTGTAGTCAACATTGGTTCTGAACCTTTATATTCCTCACATATGTTCCAATTTACAGAAGGGAGTAAGATTATAGACCTAAGTGCATATATGGACCTAGCAGCTCTCTTTATAAATGCCTACTATTAACAAGCAGAATGCACCAGATGGACGACATAGAAAAGAAATATGGTTAAGAACCACTACAGATAAAATCTGAGAATTACCTAAGTCCTATTTTCAAACAGTTTTAGCACCACAGGTCAAACATCTTAAATATTCATAGATTAAATTTGATGATTTTGAAAATTCATTGTCTTCAGTATCTGCATCTTTAGATATCTGGGTACTTTTAATAGCCCAGTTCTGATGAGAATAAGGAACTCCCATTTTTTCCCCTCAAAATATCCTTTTGTGCTGTGCTACTAGTTGTCTTTTGATAATACTCAATCATGAAGAATGAAAATAGCAAAAATCTTGGGGGCCAACCATGTGTGCTGGGTATTTAGCAAGTAAAGAGTACACCGGGTGAGAAAATCACTAACACAGCCTAAGATATGTACATACCAAAATAGGTGCAAGTATTTATTCTTCTCTTTCCCCCCACACACTTCTAAGTAGCCATCATCACATGATGTGACTCGAAGCACTTTCCTCCCTCTTCAGCAGAGGTGGTGATGGATGACTGAACATGCTCACTGCACACTGTGACTTCGCGACACAAGATCACCTCATGGGAGTTCCCTTCTCACTCCCATTCACGGCCGTGTAATAAACAGAGCCAGTTTGTGCAAGGTAAGATACTTCCTGTGGGACACAAACTGCACTTGGATAGTTCAACAATGCCCAGAGCTCTGATGTGTTGCTCAAATATGTAGCCCCTGAGCAAACCTACAGCTTCCAAACCCAAGCCAAACACACACAGCATGTCAGTGCCATTTTACAGCTCTTGCCCTTTAAATCATTTGGCACTCCCCACCTGTTTGCATTTCACTTAAAATAAGAAAAATACCTTTGAGATGATTAGTGGCTCCCCATGCTCCAGTCCTCCTTTCAGTGTGAATCCCCATGGAGCACCTCCTTGGAGCAGTGCCTCCAGGTAGATGTATCTTCCTTTATGGGCAATGCTGGACTCTGAAGATGATATGCTGGTGTTAATGTTGTCTAACATCCTCATGGGTCCTATCACATACTCAGTCAAACACAAAACACACTCAGGCAACCACAGAACAACGACGTGGCAAATTCAGCTCCCCAGAAGTCATCCCTGAACCCGTGAAACATGAAGAGTCCGAGACAGAAAAATTTTCTTCAGAGTTAGAGTCCAAGGTGATGGGTTAAAAACGTTTCCCACCAGCATTTCATGCTGTTGCTCCTGCCAAATGGTGAGGTTTTACTGGTATTTCAGCACTGTGCTTTCTCCATTTCCCAGGTGCTCTGGGCATGACAGTTTGTAAAGATTTATCTTCCTGTCTTCAGTATCCCAAACTTGTGCTTTCAAAGATGTGGGGAAAAACAGGGGGGAAAAAAATAAATAAAAAGGTTATAGATTTGAAAGCCTCTGGCCAGCAAATTGCCCAAATCCAAACGAATGCTTCATTTGTGATTGATGATCAGCCTTTTCTTCCTTTCTGCGGGCGATTTACCATTACAATGGCCTTTTTGCCTCAGCCCACTGCACTAAAAGAATGGAAGTGTCTTCTCCCTTCCCGGCTCTCAGCTCCTCTGTCGCTTACTTCACAATTTTCTGACTTGTCAAAAAAAAAAAAAAAAAAAAAAAAAAAAAAAAAGGCTGGGGGAGGAGGAGAGAGAAAGTTCATGCCTAAAACTATTTACAGAGATTTTAATTGTGAAATAATTCCATACTTATTGGATTAAAAAGCGCAAAAAAAGTCTATCAGGAAAGCTGGAGAAGCAGGTGAAATTAATCCTTTGGGAAAAATGTTCAGAGGATAGCTGATCTCTTTTCCTTTCCTCTGCTCTCCCCGATGCTTTGCCAAAGCTGCAGCAGCTACTGCTGCTGTGAAGGAGGGTGAGGAAGTGAGAGAGAGTTAGAGAGATGGATTAAGGCAGTGCTGCCCAATTGTGCACATCGAGCATGCAATTATAAAATGCAGTGTGCAAAAGCTGGGGCTATGCCCCCGGAAACCACCATCTTTCCATTGTACTTGCCAAGGAATTGTAACAATCCAAACTGCCAGTTACTGAAAATACAATGGACCTGTTCCAAATCAGCACAGTGGAGCCCTGCTAATCATTTTGCTCTCATAAAGTGCTTTTCCTGCATGCAGAACCTACCAGCTTCCCTGGACATATTCCTGTCCCACATATACATTTTCAGAAAAGGTCAATTCTTTCCCAAGATATGAAATAAGAAATAACAATATGAGCTGAAGATACTTTTATTAAAGTAGGTAGTTGCCAATGGCTACTGTAGAACTTGGAGACATGGGTGCATCTGTTCCTGCATATATACACGCAGGCTGAGGCATTGAGCTTGAGCTCAATGAGCTTGAGCAGGTGTCAAGAGCATATATCACTGAAAGCTTTAAAATTCTTTCTGGTTTTTATCTGTCCTTGAAGAGGATGATCAAGAACACAGCCCACAGCCCTTTCCTGCTGGCAGAGCTGAGTAGTGCCTAGTAGTGCCTATGCCTCTAGGGTGCCCACACTTCTGATTTTATGGTTCCAGGGATATGCATTATTTCTCCTCCAGGCTTTGAAAGTTGTGAAGATCTTGTGTTAACAAACCCATAATGAACCATGGGGGAAAAGCTTTGGAGCAGCAACTCTAAAACCAGAAATCTTTGCCTTTGTTCATGCCCTCCGTGCTGCTCCATTCCCATACCCTTTAACAGGCTACAGTTGCCCCAGAGCCTTTTATTTGCCCCTTATGTCCCAGCTCTCATTCCCAACAGCCATGAAGAGGAACGCAGAAAAGTGGCCTGTCCCTCTATTTCTCATGGTAGATGATCCTCAGTCATTGCTAATTCCAAGCTTTGTCCCCTCTGCTCCCTTCCCAGGGGCTGAGCTTTCATTAGCTTTACATCCTGGTCAGGCTCACAGGTTGCTTTTATCCAGATCTCACCCTTCAACCTGATTCAAATCAGGTTTCTATAATTTTACACTGCTAGTGTTTCACTGTAAAAACCCTCATTTCAAGCAACCACAGAGCAATTAATTTCTGTCCTTCCACAGGCCTTCTAGAGACAGGCTAAGGCTCTGAGATCTGTCTCTTGGGGTCACAAATCCTCCTGTCCACAGCCAGGACTATTTCAGATTGTAGGAGCATGCTGGTCTGTTAATAAGCCGAAGATGTTTCTGTGGATTATATCCATTTCCAATACAAAATGTGTGTCACTACATCTAATATCTGCAGACACCCAGAATCTCAGTAAGAGCTCATGGTGCTTACAGTGGCTGATGATTAAAAGTTATCAACATAATTCCTGAGGTACAGTTTTTCTTCTACTCCAGCACTGCAATTCATTTCAGTTACTAAAGCAAACTTCTTTTTTTGCCAGTAATCCCATCAAATTTGTCGTCATTGCAAGCACATAATTTCCTCCCTCTACTACCTCCAGATTTGCTAGTCCTTCACACTGTTAATCCAGCTCTAAATAGGCCACATACAGGTGCTTGCATATATCAGAGACTCAAGACCAGCTAAGGAAAAAGGTTTCATCAATCCCCAAAAAGGGCTGTCAGTTTCTCTGCTGCTTTCTCAGCAGGCTCTTACTCCACACAAGACTTAGAAATCTAACAGGTGCTCAGAGAGCCCAGTTCCCATCAGGGTTACTCCTACATTTCTCATTGAGAAAACTGTCTGGGCCATGCTCAAATCAAAGGATTTTTGGAATACTGGAGATAGCAGCAACTTAAGCCCACACACATGGGATTTAACTTCCTGCCAGACTCAATGCAAACAAAACCAGTAACAGATAACGAAATAACATACAGCAACTACAATATAAAAAGGAGACCACAGTATCAAAAGGACATCAAGCTGCTGGAGAGGGTCCAAAGGAGAGCCACGAGGATGGGGAAGGGTCTGGAAAAGATGTCTCCTGAGGAGCAGCTGAGGTCACTTGGATTATTCAGCTTGAAGCAGAGGCCCAGGGGTGACCTCATTGCAGTCTGTGACTTTCCTCACCAGAGGAAGAGATGGGACAGGTCCTGATCTCTTCACTCCTGTGACCAGTGACAGGGCTGGGGGAAACGGCAGGAAGCTGAATCAGGGGAGGTTTACGTTGGATACCCTGAAAAGGTTTTTCATCCAGAGGGTGGTTCAGCACTGGACCCAGCACCCCAGGGCAGTGGTCACAGCACCAAGGCTGCCTGAGTTCCAGAAGCATTTGGATGATGATCTGAGGCACATGGTGTGATTCTTTGAATGCTCCACACAGGGACAGGAGTTGGACACGATGATCCCAATGGGTCCCTTCCTAACTCAGCATATTCTATGATTCTGTGAAGAAACTAGGATCAAAAAAATGCAGATGATTATTGTTTTGATGTAGCTGAAAACCAGTTCACCCAAGAAACAGATTTTGGTGCTGAATACAACTAGAGCAATATTCACCATTCACCTACATATAAAGATATTGAAGTATTGAATACAAACCTTTTGTTCTCATCTTGCCTGAGGCCAGAACCTCGAACAGCACAAGTATTTCATCATTGTTTGCTACAAGAAAGGAGCTCCTCTCAGGACACAGCTGAAATACTCTGTTGGGGAGCAGTAGAAGAGACCTGGGTTCAGAAACATGCTGACCACACAGAACAACACATTTGAGTTAAAAATTGGCATCGTTTCAGTGTAAGGCAAAATAAATTTGCAATAGAGTCATGTCAGAATCCTTTCCCTCAGTTGTCACGTTGCTCCTGCTAAGCAGGAGAAGTTACCGTTGACTTCACTTTTCAGAGTCCACAATCAAACCCTACATTTGCCATCAACGAAGGCACCGCCTCCTTGCTGGCGGCTGCTCCCACTTCTTTTGTAAATCAAGTTCATCAGAACGATACTGCCCCCCTCTGCTGGCAGTATCAGTTCTCACAGCTCGAGATGACCTGATTTAAATGTAAACATTATACAGTTTAGTTAGTAGGCATTTGCTATGCTTCTTCCTTTCAGAGAAGAAGCAGAATCTTTACTAAATATTTAGAGTGGTATTATGGATCCTCGCTGGGCTCCTGAGGTGGCAAGTCACTAGATCAGATGAAAGGTAAGCCTAGAAATCAAAGAAAGGAAACCCAGCTCCTACATGTTGTACAAATCTGTCACCACACCTTTTTGGCCAGGGAATTAAACATTATTATGCTTAGTTCAAATCTACTTGTTCTTTAGTTATATCCTGGAAGTTCAGAAGAAGCAAATTCGCAACTTCTAAAGAGAAGTTCTATAATATAAAGCAGCTCTCATCTGGACTGAAGGAACTTCTGAGGAGGAGTAACACACCCAAAGGGCTCAGAGTTGGACACCAGAAGAGCAGAAATGTACCTGATTACACACTATGTCGTGTTTGGCAGAAAACTGCTAGTACAAGCAGGCTGGCAAAGAGCTGAAGATGGGGAGGAGGCCACTGACCATGTCATATTCACTCCTGCTTTTGTGGTTTTGGTTTTTCTGGTTGTGCACAAACTGCTTCTGAGTGAGGAAAAGACTTCAGAAAATGTATCTTTTATGTTTAAATTTTAAAGTTTAAGGCAGACAAAAGGGACAGATACAGACAGAGGGAATGGGTGACCTGCTCATGGTCATATACGAAGCCCAAAAAGGCTTCTTTTTCCTAGCTCACTGGTTTTATCACAGAACAACTCTTTTTCTTCCAGGCAGGGCTCTGTATAAGCTGAAGAGGTTAGGAATTTTAAAGAACAGATGGCCTTCAAGCACCAGTGCCTGGCCCAGCTTCTTCCTCTGAGTCCTAAAGCCATTAACCTAAATCTGCAGTAGGACAGGACAAAACACTAATGCCAAAAGACACAACCCTCCTGAATCAGCCCAATCCCTTAACAAGCGAATCCTCCCTTCTTGGGGTAACAATTCCCTTGAATGTATTTATATTTTAAAAATTAGAAACTAGTAAATAGAAAAGATGGCTTTTCTATACTTACCTCCAATCACCTTGAGCTGACTGTAACATATTCATACACTATACATACCATATTCATACAGCTGTAACATATTCATACACTCAACTCTGTAAAATGTCAGTCTTGCAACTAAAATAAGAAATTCCAGGAAGGAACACATGTTAAGACTCTGTATGGCCTGAAAGAGACTGCAATCTACTACCAACACTCAAAATTTGTTTCTAGAGAGACATTCCTAGGGCTACATGGGGAAGCTCTGCTCAGATTCCAGGCTGGAATTCTGTGGCCTTCCAGGCCACAAAATAAGCCTGATTTTCTGGACAGGCCTTAGGTAAAATAAGAAAAATAAGACAGAAAGGCAAAGGCAGGGATCTGAGAGTTAAAAAGAACAAAGCTGAGAAACAGAAGCAAGCTGCAAAATCCATACACCCGCATCCTTTTTGTGATGGAAAAGGCACTTGTTGATAAAGTCTTAAAATAAAGAATTTTCTTTGGTGAACATGAAAAAGCCTGTCTATATAATATTGCCTCTGGCACAGAATAGCTCTGTGTCCCTCAGTTACTCAAAGCAAACAGAAAAGGAACAACCCCATGTGAGGAACAGATCTGCTCCTCTAAGGAAGGCACAAGTGCTGTCACAACTGAAGGAGGTACCTGAATTCAGAATTGCAGATTTTCTCTCTGCCTCTGGATTTTTGCCTATCTGTAATGCACAGAGAATCATCCTACTGAAACAAGAGTTCAGGTCAGGAACCAGGAATCACAAGTCATCACAGCACATCAGCAAAACCATACAGCATACAGGTTGTTGTGCAAGCATTTTAACTGCAACAACATTGAGGCAGCAACAACAATCCTTGATTTTTCTATATCTTACTGTAAACCCTTCCAGAGAAATGGCCCTTTTGCACTCAGAATGCACAAAATCAGGAACATCAAAGCTAAGTCCTTATTCTATAACTAAATTAATAAAAGAATCCGTGATTCTCTGGAACTATCCCCAGGTATTATGCAATAGCTGAGGAAGATTCCCTGGCTAAGACTCAGTTACAGGCTTCAAAAAAATAGAGGGAAGCACAAAATGCTTAGGGCACCATCACTTTCTTTAACTGCACAGTTGTGTAGTATTTATCTTAGCAGGCTGTGTACAGGATTGGACAGCTTTTAGATATACCCATCTGCTGAGACCAGAGTTTTCTGTGCCAAGCTAATTCTTGCAATTGTTTCTTGCAAGACGGATTACAGCTAAAGTCACCTGAGGCATCATGCTCTTACTGTAAGGCCAGACACCACAGCAAGCTGTGATAATGCAGCCTCATGTCTGAGCTCATCCTAAAAAAAGCTGTGTAAATTCTGTAGATATTTAAGTTTGATATGTGGCACATGAAGAAATAGGGAGGCTCAGAGAGACTGATTTCTTGTTTGTTTGTTGTTTTGGTTTGTTTGGTTTTTTTCCCTAAAAATGATTACTTAACATTTAAAGCCATTATTATTGCCTTTAAGCAAATTAAAATGGGTGGCAGATACGGCCCAGTTATTTTAGAAGCAGATCCTCAGCTTGTGTAAATGATGCCATTACCATCCTCTGAAGTTATATCCCCTACACAGCTCGTCGTCCTCTCTGTGGGAGGAACTGAATAATTAAAACACAAGAGGGTTATATTAGCATATCACGAGCAAAGCTGTGGTGATTCTTAGATTTGTCTTCCCAGAGATATTTCCCAAATAGGAGCAGTTATTCAGGAATTACACCCATCCCTCTGGTGTAACTGGTGTGTCAGGAGCGGTGGGGGTGAAGCAGCAAAGTGCTCAGGACCTCGGCTCCCTCGAAACACCAGGCAAAAAAAGAGAGACAATGCTCCATAGAAAACACCCTGGTGGGGAAGAGCTATCAAGTTTCCCCCTGAACAGATGCTTTGCGGAGAAACCAAGCGCTGGATGCGGCGTTTATTGGCTCTGCTGCCCACACATCACCAGCTCCAGAGGAGGAGTTTGTTCCCACAGCTACCAAGTCGGACACGGGTGAAGAGCACGTGGGTCCCAACGGCCCTGGGGGGTTTGGGAGCCCCGAACACCAAAACCAGGAACATATCCCAGGTGATCTGTGTCCCCTTCCTTCTCCAGCCCTACAGCAAGGAACAAAACCTCAGTGCACCGCTGAAAATCCAGGAGAACCAGACCAGCAGTGTCTGGCAGAGGTAGGTGTGTGCCTGCTCCTGGGTGCCCTTACGTGCTTTCTTAACACCTGGGATTGTTTCAGCACTGAAATCTGTCTTCAGGAGATGGTGCTGCGTGTTCACCTGTAAACTCCTTAGCCTCTTTTCTCTGCGGGTAGAAGAAAATAATATATTTTTGGTGCTGCCCCTTTTTCCAGGAGGTGCAATAAACAGTCCTTTCCTGGAGCTGTTTTCCATCCTCTGCGTGTGATTTTTGCTGCTGACAACTCTGGAGTGTGATGCAGTCAGAACACTGGAGACCAGAGATCTGTTTTCAGCTGGTTACTTACATCTTTTCTTCCCTCAGTCTGAAGTAGTCCACTTAAAAACACTTTTCTTCCTTTGTCTTTAGGTTTGTCTTCTAGTACTAGGTAAATGGTGAGGGTTTTTTTCTCTTGTAAATTGAAATGGTGTGTTCTCCATTGGGGAATGGTTATGTGGTTTTTTTCTTTGTTGGGTATTTAATATATAAACATATATGTCAGTCTCCTGAGTTTGCTTTGACTTAAGCTCTGCAGCTCTGCTGATTTTGTTTTGGGCCCAGTTCCTGGAAACTCGTAACATGGGATGTCTGGGATGAGCTGTCGGCTGTTGAGTGATGTGAAGAAGAGGGACAGCCTGTTGACACCTGTGTGTTTGCTGCTGAAACCTAGATCCATTTTTAACCAAGCAGATTGGAATAGACAACATTTGTAGATGAGATCAAGGCAGACATTAGTATAAATCTCATCTTCAATGTTTCTTGTAGAAAAATGCTGGATCTGGAGACATGACAGGAAAGTGGTGCTGTGTATGATTTGCCACTTTATTGTTTGCCACAAAAACATCACGGGTGATGCTAACAATTGCTTATAAAAATAGCATAAGACTTCAAAAAGGAAAGAAATTCTCCCTCAATATCTTTCAGTTCCTCCTGCAGTATTAAAATTAGATGGGCAAAAGTCATATCTTATTACATAAAGTTGATTCTTCATATACTAGTAAGTAAGGACAGATGTGTTTCTTCACAGGTGCTGTGACAATGAGGGAGAATATCCAGGAATTTAGTTAGCACAGAGGTTTTATTTGTGATTAAAGAAATTTCTGTACCTGCTTTGTGTTACTAAACAACACATTCAACTGAATATGGAAGCCAACAGATTCTTAAGATGGGACAGGAAAGATGTGAACACAAAAATTAAGGAGATGGGTGCTAAAGGCACTCTGCATTTAAGGGTAATTTGCTCAGGGTAAGGTAAATAAGCTCAGGGTAATTTGATGCCAGGATAAAAGCTTCATCTTTGTCCACAGTGGCAATGAGTTCTTCCAGCTGGCAATGGAATTTCTACACAAATAACAGAATATAGTACTGACCTTTGATAATGAAGCTGCAGTGGTCCAGGATACTGCTTATCATTAGATTCAGAATCATTCATCATTGGAAAAGTGGTACTTGTGAAACTCAGTGATTTTATTGTTTTGGGTGATTTGGGGTGGTTGTTGGTTTGTTGTGGGTCTTTAGTAGTGCTTGGATTTAGTTATTTTTTTATATAATTGTGTCTCTAATATTTGAAAGTTTCTCCCAAAGAAGACTAATTAATGAGTTTGAAAATCAATGGCTAATTGAGAAGAAAGGGAATGACATTTCTCTTTGTAAATCTTTGATTTACTGATTCACTCAGACTCCCACAGATCAAACCAAAGTGTCACCTCACCACTGTGCTTATTCCAGCAGTGTGTACTCACAGATGCAGAGAGAAATGGTTGGGAAAAAGTGATAGTTTTGGTTAGTGCATCCCTCAGTGTCAAGGAGATTAGAATGTAAAGACTTACTGAATCTGAAGGATTCAGTAAGAAGAATCTTAAGGTGCTGGAGCAGGTCCAGGGGAGAACAATGAGGCTGGTGAAGGAACTGGAGGGAAAGTCTTGTAGGGATGGGCTGAGGGAGCTGGGGGTGTTTAGCCTGGAGAAGAGGAGACTCAGGGGGGATCTTCTCACTCTCTTCAACTTCCTGAAGGGAGGTTGTGGTCAGATGGGCTTGGGCTCTTTTTCCAGGCAACCAGCAACAAGACAAGAGGGTCTGGCCTGAAGCTGCTCCAGGGGAGATTTAGGTTGGATATCAGGAAGCACTTCCTCATGGGGAGGGTGATCAGACACTGGGATGGACTTCCCAGGGCAGTGGGGGAGGCACCATTCCTGGATGTGT
Source organism: Chaetura pelagica (assembly GCF_000747805.2). NCBI lineage: Eukaryota > Metazoa > Chordata > Aves > Apodiformes > Apodidae > Chaetura > Chaetura pelagica. The sequence goes on along the minus strand of NW_009952445.1, from coordinate 520,425 downwards.
TCAGAGAAAGGCTGGAGGTGGCACTTAGTGCCGTGGCCTGGCTGATGTGGGGGTGTTGGTCTTAGGCTGGACATGATGATCTTAAAGGTCTTTTCTAGCCTTGGTGATGCTGTGATTAATACCAATGTAGAGGGGCAGCATAACAAGTGCAATGCACAGGCACAGGGGCTTGTTGCATTGTGGGGAAAAAAGTGCTGTGTGGACAAAAATCAACAGTGTGTGCTGTGATCAGGTCCCTGGTGTGTCAGACTCCTGCTGTGCACACACAACCGTGCTGGTGCAAAATGACAGGGACCTGCTCTCCTTGCTGATCCCATGGTCACGTTCTCCTCTGAACACTGTGGTCTACCCCACCCAGTGTGCAACCCCAAGAATTGGCTGGGTTTGTTTTTCTTAGAAAAGATGATGCCTAGGTTTGACTGTCAATAGGTAGGGACTGAGAGGCACTATTACTAATTTTGTCCAGGTGACTTTATTCTCAGCATTTAAATCTATCTGCCTTTCAGGTGCTGCTAGCCCATTTCTCAGCAACCAGAATGTTTTAGCTGCTTCCATTCTCAGCACAGCAGTGGAAAACTCAGCCTCTTCTAGTAGCAGGGCACCCAATAGTGTCTTCTGTTCCAAAAGTAAAATACAAACTGATTCTGAGAAGAAAAAAACAACAACCATGAGTGGTGCAGGCAAAGGACACATGGAAAAGGTTCTGGAAGAACACTTGCAGAAAGGTGGGGATGTGCAGAAGAGGCTGAATGAAGTGAGTTGCAAATTTGGGGCAGCTTCCTAAGTATGGGTGAGCTTTTGTTGACTTTGTCTTTGCTGAGGCTCTGGACAGTTTCCCCAGAGCTATTTTGAGCAGTCTCTCTTGGCTGCTTTACTTGCTTTACTGCTTGTGCTTGGTTGTCATGATTCCCATGTGTCACTGACAGACAGAAACAGGCAGTGGGTGATAATGTTGGCACGATCCCTGTAACCATGGTCCATGCATAGTCAGCCCACTGCAGAACAGTGTGACTAGCCAGTTAACTAAGAAATACATTTTTTAAAAAAAGATAAAAGAGACAAACCCAGCCTTTTATTTCCCATACCCATGCTGCTCTCAGGCTCAGGTATTTTTAGCTTATGTATTTAGCATTTTGGTTGGTTTAGCTTGGTTTTTTGGTTATTTCTCCTTTAGACCACTGAGCTACGTGAGCAACAGAAAAACAAGTTAAGACTGATCATTGCTGATTTGCAGACCAAACTGATGGAAGTGCAATTGGAAAAAGATGCACTTCAGGATTCCAGGTATGAAGGCCAAGACAGATGTCTTATGGAGAGTGTGTATCTGGGCCTTAAGAAGCACACCAGGTGTCCTGAGAAACTTGCCTTCAGGAACGGAGACAGTGAGACGGTGGCACCTTGGTTTAGAAAACTGCTTATTTAGTTGTAAAAACCAGCAGTTAATCAACCTAAGTATTACACCTATTAGTCAGGATAAAATTCCGTGTTGTGAATCCTGGTTTTCAGATGATCCCTTTGGTTTCCACATTCAGGCAAAAGGAATCCCAGAGCCAAGAGAATGTAAAAATACAGCTACAAAATACCATTCAAGGGCTGGAAGCTGCCAACCAGCTGCGGGAGGAGAGGCTGAGGGAGGCTGACAGCCAAACTGAGCATCTGCAAAAGGTGGTGCACAACCACGAGGGAGCACTGGAACTACGTGGCATCCTGCTGGACTGCAAAGACAGCACAGGCAAGAACCTCAGTGAGCATGAGAAGAGGACTGGGCTGCACATCCACAGCCTGAGCACAGCATTCGCTGACATCCTGCAGGATTTAGACTCAGAGGTGTCAAGCCTTAAAGAAAGGGTTGTCCTGGTATGTGAAGAAAGTGCTACTTTTCCTTCCAACACTGGGTTCTGCTTTTCAAAGAGTATTTTTGAAAACTCCATGAGCTCCTGTCTCAACTGGCCTGAGGAAACGGGTGTAGCATAAAGAAGTACAAATGCTACTCTGCAGTTAAGGTGCTGGGGTGCCAGCCTTTTACACTGTCCATAGCTTAAGATGGGGTTTATTCCTGGGATTTAAACTGTATTATGCACATGTTCACAGTTCATGGTGGGAGGTAAAAAGGGAGGAAATGACACTTTGAAAACCGCTGTTCAGACTTTCTTCTCTTTACGGGTTAGCACTGTCATCTGTTTGCAATAGGTGGAAGAAGAGCTTGAGTCATTGAAAAAAGATTCATGGACCCAAAAAGAACTTCTGCTTCAGCAACATCAAAATAGGTACCTCTTCTCCATTTATTTATTAATAAAAAACAGATGTTTTTTCACATGCCACAGGTATGTTGATGATATTAGGGAGGTGGAAGTGGTTGGGGGGCAGCAAGCAATGTTTTTGAGGGCTTAATTGTTCCATTCCAGACATTCATTTGCTCTTTACTCTTTTCCTTACATGCCAACAATTTCCTGTTTTATTCAGTGCCTTAAAAAATATTATTTGAAAGAATCTGCACACCTTACTTCTGTGAAGTGTGATTGGCCACTTAAAGTGGAATTCTGGAATTTGTTGGAAGACTAGTTCCACCACTAAAAGATTGGAAGTAATCCCTTTAGTGGTCACATCAGCTTTTTATTACTAATTTCACTACAAGCTTTGTCCTCCCTTGCTCAACAAGCCTTAAATTCACCTGAATTATGCAGTAACTAAATAAAAGGCTCAGTAACTACGTACATAAAATAACATAAACATGATTACATTTCTGAATACAGAAAAATACCTCCCCAGTGGAGAAGGTGTTGTTTGCCAAGACTGAAATTATAAACCAGGATTGAGTAGTTAATGGGTGAGCAGGAACAGGAGGTGGCAGCACTAACTGATAAAGCTGACAGTGCACACAGCTGTGCAAATTACCCAAAGCCAGTTGGAGATAATTCAGTATGTTTTTTTGATTGTAGCATTAAAAATGTTAAGAATAACCTTAATTTGAGAGAAAGTTTATCCTGCTAATGCACACTGCTCTCTGCCCAGTGATTTTGGTTTCTTAGTGTCTTTGTTTAAAGAGGTGAGCAGTCCTTGCATAAATTATGGCATGCAGAAAAAAAGGGAAAAGATAAACATGAGGCCAGGCTGTATGAAGGGGATGCAAAACAGCCATGCATGAGGCAGACTGAGGGGTGGGAGCCTCGGGCTGGTTCTCAGGCTGATGTAGAGGCCAGCAGAGTCTGTGGAAGTTCCAACTGGCTCAAACCTTCAGTTCAGTTCTTGCCACCAGCTTCTGGAGTGATGAATCTGTCACCTGAGTTGTGAACAGCTCCACGGCTGGAGCTACAGGATGCAAGAGGGTGTAAGCTGAGAGCTGTTGTAGGTGGATATAAAGTTAATTTCCAGCAGCATTATCAGTTGAATCCCAAACAAGAACAGGCAAACAGTTGGGTTATTTACAAGTAGTAACGAACAGTAATTTTAAAGGGCAATTTTCATTTGGGATTAATAGGTATGTGGGTATGGTTGGCTTCGGTAGCAATAGAGTGAGAATAAAAAGATACTAATTCTTCCCAGCCACCTGATGTGTCAGAAATCAGTGCTCAGTTTAAAAAGGGAGGCCATAGCATGCAATGCTGCAAAATTGAAGAGGAGATTTAAACACCATTGTGCATTAATATCTGACTGAATTAGTCGAGACCAAATATCTGATAGCAAAATGCTTCTCAGTTCTGCTTGTAGAATGGTTGGGGTGCATTTGAAGGCAGACAGCTTTCTTGGAACTTGCTTGGGAATAAATGAGTTATCTTCAGGAATAAAAAGCATCAAGATTTCGAGTTACATCATATTGTGTGAGCACAGAAAGCAAATGTAACCAGTAGGAAGGTGTAATATTTATGTGATCCCACTGCAAATGTTAATGCACTTCAGTGTTGTACACATTCACTGTCATGGAAACAACCACAATTGTTTCATGCTTTCATGGTTCTTACAGTTTCTCATTTCTCCACCTAAAACTTTTCTTAGAGAACAAGCAAGAGACCAAAACTCAGTGTGTGCACATCAGCTTAGGCACCTGGAATCTACAGCTTCTCAGCTGCCTTCTGAGTTACAAGAAGCTAAGAGGATGTATGAAGACAAGGTGTGTATGGATTTGTGTGTTAGCATTAGTGCCAGTGAGACTGGATATGTGGATATCTGAAATGTCCTGGATACATGAGCAAAGTCTTTTGCCAAGGGAACACTTCAGGAGAACTGTGTGGACAATAAGATAAATTACATTATCCTTAACTTTTATTTGTTTGTATTATTTTTAAGGACAAGTTATCTTCCTGCAAGACAAAATAGCTATGTGTAACTTAGTGAACACAAGCCAGTTTTGCTGGGTGTGTTGGGAACATACCATAAATGGTGCCTTCTGGAAATACATAAAATGATTCTGTTCTACAAACATCACTTGCACATGTAGGATGAGAACAGTGGTTCACTATACCACTAGAGAATGTATCAGCAAAAAAGTAGCTTCTTGTTTAAGTCGTTACTGCCCAAAAAAAGGGCTTTGCTAATTTTGCTAACCTTGGCAAGTGGAAGAAAACAGAGATTAGAGCAGTGTTTGAGAAGCATCCAGGTGCTCAGACATGTCCTGTGGTGAGTTAAGACTCTAATTTCTTTAGCTTCTTACCAGCAGGATATAATAGGCAAAAAAGAGAGGTTGGCAAGCACCTGTCTATTCAGATAATTTCTTAATCCATTAGAAAACATAAGTTTTGGCAAACTTTTTTTAACCTCCCTTCTCCCCAAAGACCAGTTTTTTCCAGGTAGAACAGCAGGGAATTACTGCAGACAAATGGAGAGAACATCTCATGGTTGTACCACAGAACCTCTGCTGTGTCACTAACTACAGCATTTTATATCTTGTTTCTGTATCATGCCTGCTATATCTTTCACTTCCTTCACTGCTTTGGATTCCTGGTTTATAAACAAATGGAAAATCTTTCCATGATTTCTTCTTTCTGGTGAAATATAATTAATATTTTCCTTAGGAAACAGCTGCTCTCCACTGACTTTAAAAATCAGTGGAGCTGACCCATCCTGAAATGCTTGATGGTTCCAAATCCATCTTAGATTACAAGTCATGAGGATTTAGGCATCCCTCTCCTACGTACTGTTGGAAAGTTCAAGTCACAGAAGTGCCATGAAGTTTGGCAGAGCTGATAGTCTCTGATCCCAAAAGGTCTGAGGATGGAATGGCAGGGATGTGCAGCCCAAGCCTGGGGAGCCATGGTGTACGTGTACTTGCTCTGTAAAAAGCAGAGCAGGAAGAACAGGGTGCTTCATCTTTTCTGTAGGTTTCCCCTTTTGTTGAGTCCATTTCAGGTATAAAAACTTACACTGTTCAGCTCCAGAAGTGACTTTTCCCAGCATGGTAACAACTACGGAGAGTTTGTAAATTAATCTCCGTGACAGTATTTCATCCTGAAGGAAGAGTACAACATGTAGGGTGTTCATCTTAGGTCTGTTTACCTGAGTTATTTTGATTTCTATCATGCAGTGCAGAGCATAAGGTCATGTCACACACACAGCTGTAACTGCAGCATATATTCCCTTCCATAATATTTACCTCATAACACGTGTTAAACTGGAAACTGGGAGGCAGTTTAAGGCTGTTTTCACAGGCTACCAACTGCAGAAAATGCTGGGTTTCTATATATGTAAAAGAACATAGTATTTGGTCCAATAAAAATTGCTTTTTCAATGGGAAGTGTAATACACAGAGTTGCTAAGGTTGACTTCAGTGGGAGACAAGCTGATAGCTGGAGATCATTTGATCTCAGGCTGTTATGTGGAATCATTCCTGGGAAGGTGTGACAGAGAATCTAAATAAAGCTTTTACTGTATGCCTCTTTTCTCCAGCAAGCATTTCTCTGCAGCTTCTCTGGCAGGGAAACATCCTAGCAATGAAAATTTTCAAGGGAGTATGTGAAAATTAAGCCAGTGTAAGTTGTTGATATGAGGTAGTTTCAGCAGTCAGAAAACCTGATGCTCAACTTAGTGGATATAAATGGAAATACCTGAGTGCTCTGTTTGGCTATGCCTATATAGATACAACTCTGAGTACACTTAGGGAGTAACTCTGAGCCAGAACGTGACACGGACTTCTTTAGAGTAGGACTTGGGATTAAACTAGAAGAAATCCAATGTACTATTTAAAATAAAATACATTAACATAATTTTTAATGAATATTTGTCTTTATTCTAGGTCAAAGATCTTGAGAAGCAGTTGCACCTAGCTTGTTCTGAGATAGCAGAGGCTGAGACAGAAGAGGATCAATACAGCCAGGAATCTGGAAATTTGAATAACCAGTTTCATCAATTGATGGTAAAAACAAGTGATTAGGTTGAAAAAAATCTTGCTTTATAAAAGCCTGTCCCTCCTGATGGTATTCAGATTTGCATATTGCTTGTTTCCCAAGTGGAGCAGCCTCCTTATAATGAAGTTTGAGGATTGTTTTTTACTAGGAATTGGAATTAGCTGTGAAGGAAGTTTCCCAAAGACCTATTCCATTAGCAAGGCAGGACATTCAGAATTAAAATTAACTTCATAATAAATTTAAAGCCCTTGAATCCAATGCAAATCATATGAAAGATGCTTAGCCACCTTCACTTAAACTTCACAGTTGAGGTCTCTCTGTGAAGGAACCTTGGTCCCTTGTCAGATATTTTGCCAGACACATTTGGGATTTTCCTGACAGCACTAAACATTCCTTTGTAACTGATTGAGAATATTCACCAATTGAACATACAGGAAAAAATATTATGCCACATAGGGTTGGTTTCATCACAGCTGGCTTCATCTAATATAATTAGCTTTGCTTTTCTTCTTACAGAAGATTATTCCTTAATAACTGAATTTTGGGATATTAGTTTGTATGGTTTCATTAGGTTTGTTTGCCAGTTAGTGTCAAAGTCCTTCTGAGGGAGGTGTTGAAATAATAACATTCTGTGTGATGTTCTCCTAGTCAAGAATGTGCTGGGTGTAAATCTTTTCCCAGAAATCGTACATAGCCACAGAGAAGAGTGGAGTGAGAATAATTATTGCATAATTGAAAGAGAGGAATCTGATTTTAGGATTCCTTTGGTTTCAACGTCTTCAGCTCAGGTTTATAATCAGTCATTCTCTGAGCTTCCTACCTAGTTCTCTTCTTCAGCTTTAATAGTCTGCAGATAGTTAACAACAGCAAAAGGTATGATGAGCAGAAGTGCCTATTGATCACTCAGTTTACATTTACAATTTTTGAAATGAGTAGCTCTGAAATGTGTATGTCAGTGTTTTTTATATTATTTGACATTTCAATTTATCATGTATAATTTCAATGACACAGTTTTAGGATTGTGTCTGAGGTGGAAAAGGTTTAAGCTCTGACAAATGTGATGAATTACTGCATGAAATGAAACAAGCAATAAACTCTTAGTGGCAAAATGGGTATTTGTGAAGAGCAGCTTTCATTGACATGTGAGGTAGTGCTTGGATATGACGATATTTTCATTTTGTAGCTTATACTGACTTTAGATAGATAAAAATGACATTAAAGACTTCACCTTTGAGGTATTACATGCTTCAAAATAATTCCAGCAGCAGTATGAAAGGTACTGCTTTTTTCAGAGCAAAATGTGTAGGGGGTGTCAAACTGTCCCAGCTGATATTCCCAGCTGATTTACACTTCTGCCAAGTGCAAATCCAGGCCACAGTCCACATGAAGATATGTAACCATGTAACTGAATGTTGCTGATATTAAGAGAAAGAACAAATAAAGCCCTAATGGGGTTCAAGGAGGGAGATGACTTTCATTTCTTGTAGACTGAACCCAAATGGGGTTCAAGGAGGGAAGTGACTTTCATTTCTTGTAGACTGAACTTCAAGAAAAAGAGAGAGAGCCAAGTCTAGAAAAAGAGCAGAACAAGCGATTTTGGGATGGGCACACAGACAACAGCATCATCATTGCTTCTCTGAGGAGGGAGCTGGACAGCAAAGCTGTGCAGTTGCAGCAAGTGGAAAACACAGTGAAAGCAACCAGGACTCCATGGCACAGAGCAAGGGAGCACCAGGTGGGTTAGCAAGTGCAGCAGGATGGAGTTCAGGGCAGAAGGTGCAGGGGCTGGGGGCTGTGCTTCAGATCAAGATACTGTCACTCTGGTGACTGGAGTTGGAGCCCTCTGGAGCTCATGTACCAAAATTTTCCTCCCAAAGACGCAGACAAAATTTGCATTATTTTTTCTATTCATCTGACCTGCCAAGCTTTCTTTCCTCTTTACCAATGAGGAAGTAGAAGCATTATTTTTCATTTTGATTTTTGACATGCAAGCCTTAGGAGAAGGTAAATGTTCTGCTGATAGTGTCGTTTGATTTTGACTGTAAACATCCAAACCAACCTTTTGTACATGTCCAGAAAATGTGATGCTGCCACATCTAACAAACTAACTATTCAAGGTAGTACTTTTGCTAGTGAGTATTCTGTAGGAATAATTAGTAGAATCAAGGCATTCATGATGCCTAACTTTATGTAGTGCTTAATGAAATCATAGTGAAAAGTTTGTGTTTATATCCTTAAGCTGAATGCAGTCCTATGTCAGAAGAGTGACTTCTGACAAAGTAGATTCCTAGACACTGACTGGTACTACACTCCCCTTTCTTCAAGATTTCAGCCCCTCAAAAATGAGCTGGAATGAGGTGACCCACTTGGCATCATGTGTCAAGATCCTGAGTCACAGTATTCTGTGGTTTATGGGGTGCACATTGGTGCCTGCAGGAATTAAATCAATAATCAATTATTCATGCACATTTTTTTCCCCAATTTACGGTGCAGTCAGTTGAGTTTTAGCACTGAATGTTCTTTAGACCAAACTACTCAATGTTATACTAACATTGTTGATTTATATATTTTTTTTTTTACTTTAGTTTAACATTTTTAAATTTTCTATTATTAAAAAGGCAGTACTCTAAGCAACACTTACTTTATTTAAGGTGGAAAAAGAGGGAGGAAAACCAGGATAATCACAAAGTCATTGTAGAGTAGACCATGCTGATCTAGTTTCCTTACAAAACTAAAATACTTAAGTTGAACTGTAGAATACCAGAAATGTGACAAAAAATACTACAGGTAGGCATAAACATTTATCTTGATCTGTCACTGAATTGCTATTACTCAGGTGGCTGCAATTCAGCAAAGAAATGAGAGCATTGGAAGAATCTCCTCCTTGACTGTCCAACTGGAGTCAGCCAAGGAAACACTCCGCAGAGGTAAAGACCTTGCAGCCAAACAGATGGATTTGGAGACTGCTGAGAAACCAGTGTCAAACCAGACAGCCTGTCTGCAGGGGAAAGAGAGAACCCTTGAGGTGACCAGAAAGGAAACCAAGAAGCTGCATTCCCAGCTTGGCAGGAGGGTACAGGAGCTTCAGCACCTACAGACTGAAGAGGACGGTTTGCACAGTGTGCAGTCAGAGTGTGAAACACTGAAGCTGCAGCTGCTGGAGAAGGAAAAGGTTATTGAGATCTTCCAGAAGCAAATAGGTGAGATGACCCAGGTTGTGGGCCATCATAGCCAAACTGCTGGAGCAATGGAAGCTGAGAAATCTCAGCTTATAAAAGAAATAAACGAGTGGAAACTTAAAGCAGAAGGACTTAAGGTAATGCTGTACTAAGGATTCTGAAGGACATTAAATGTTTTCTGGTTTTAAATCTGTACCTCAGTGTGCAAATACTGTGGTTTTAAAGCAGGTCAGACAATGCACCTTGAATCCCAAGAGACCTAGGAGAGTTAGTAGGCAGAGAAGAGTAATATTGCCACATTACCACCAAAATGAGTTATTCACTGGTGCAAAGCAGTTGCCAAAACATTTGTGAAAGCTGGAAAATAACGTGCTGTCCTCAGTGATACAGTTGTGCACACCAGTAACAGAAGCAGAAATACCAAGTGTTACTGAGACATAACAGGCAGTGAGCACTCAGAATTCCCAGCTAACCACTTAGGGACTGGTTATTTCTCAGACAACCATTACAAGATATGGTAGTCTCATGCAGGTCAGCATCTCCAGAAAAAAATCACTCCAAATAGGGAATGTCATCCTTTTCTGTGAGAGGTGAGCATTAGAAGTGAATATAGAGGTGGACAGGAGGATAGAAATAATTTTCGTATACACCTAAAAACGTTAAACCTACTGTGCAGGCATCACGTTGGATTTTCTTGCACCCTTTTGGCCTAGATTAGCAATTCTCACAAAAATAATTTGTCTGGTTTACTCTGTTTTTCTTCCCCACCCTGTTCTCCAACAACTGAGATTTAAAGTAATCATGATGTCTGCACATCTTTGTGGTTGTTTTGTATAATTATGTATATTACACATAATTCCTTTTGTGGCTTTTTTTTTTTTATGTAAATAGATTGCAAAGGATGAGAAAGAAGCCAGAATACATGAAATGGAAGCCAGGCTGAATGAGCTGGAACTGGAAAAGTTTAAACTGGTAAACATCTGCAGCAAGAGGCTCCGTGCACTTCATGAAATGAAACTGGAAAAAGCCCAGCTAATGAAGGAGCTCCAGGCAGGTCGGAGCGAGTTAGCTGGCCTTGCAGGTAGGGAGCCTCAGCTGAACTCAGCCCTGGTAGCTGCTAAATTGAGCTGGTGTTAAAAATAGAAGAGCAGCTTTTGCTTGCTGAATGCAGAGACGGCTGCTGGTGCAGCAGGAGGTGCCCGGCCAGCAAGTGATGGTCAGATTGCTTCTGAAAGCCTAGCCACGGTTTGGGATTCTGGCACAGAATGGTGAGACTAAAATCTGTATGGCTCACTACTCTGAGCAAAAACACATGAACCTTCTGACTCTGGAGACCAACGGATCAGATCTAGAACATCATAAAATAGAAACTTGATCGCTCCTTCCGGAGTGTTACTAAAGAGCATCTGTGGTCAAATTACAGTGGAACCTGTGTTTCTGTTTTGTTGCAGCTTTGCTGCAATGTTATTTAAAGGTTTATACTCCAAGCACTATTTTCACAGCTGATGTGTGGGGAAGTTGGTTGAGATAATATTTAAAAATAAGGAGCTGGACCTGAGGCAACCACCAAAATTTGGGGAGATCCTCTGAAATCTGCACTGCAGGCAGCCAGATCATACTGTTCATGGGCTTGGCTCTGTGCACACCCCTGTGCTCTCATAAAATACCCATTGGTAACATTTCTTTCTTCACAACTCAGGTATAATTCTAAACTCATTAAATTTTGTAGCAATGAAGGAGATACTGTGATATCACAAAGAGATGTGATTTAAGGAGGGCAGGCAACAGATCAGTAATCTTAGTCCAGAAGAATGATGGTTTTTGTCACTAGAATTTCAATCTTTACTTACTCTCACCAGAGGGATTTGAAGATTTGCAGAGGGATTACCAGGGTAAAATCAAGGAGATGGAAAATACTGCAAACAGGTTGAAAATGCAGTTGAAATGTGCCCAAGGAGAACTGGAACAAACCAGAACTGCTCTAAAGACTATGGAGGGATCTGATGGCCATGGTAAATATGGATTGAACTTCCCAAAAATCACACACATTTGTCTTTTTTATAAGAGAATCTTTGTAAGTATTGTTCCCTCAGCAGATGTTGCAATTATGTTGCAGATATTTTCTGAGATGAATAAACAATAGTGTAGATGACAATGTATTTTTATTTTGCTGTTTACTACATACTGTAAAACTTAAACTGTGAGTTGAGTTTTCTCAGGTGATCTTCATGCAGTTTTCCAGGGAATGCTGTTTTCCTTGTGTGTGGTGGGTCTGGTACCACTGCCCTGGACAAAACCAGCTGCTTCTAATGGGTGGTTTGCACACATGAGTGACCATGGGATCTTGGTTCAACTTACTTAGTCTGACATATTGCTGATTAACTGACTTCCAGAGTCTTTTGTTGGAACTCACAACGCAGAACCAATGTTGTTCATTGAGAATTAACCTTGTCTTTTACAGCTCTGAAAGTTGCAGTGGGAATGCAGAAGAAGATCACAGCCAAGAGAGGACAGATAGATGCATTACAGAGCAAGATAAAATTCTTGGAAGAGGCAATGACAAATGCAGCTAAGGTCACAAGAGCTCCTTGTAAAAGTATTTAACTGTATCTAGAGCAATTTTTCTTTGGAGAAATGCATGACCAAGAGGACAACTGGCCCAAGAAGGATGGAAGAGAATTTTACTTATTATAACAGGCACCTTCCCTGTCATCCTGCCAGCATGTGGAACCTGTGTTTCTGTTTTGTTGCAGCTTTGCTGCAATGTTATTTAAAGGTTTATACTCCAAGCACTATTTTCACAGCTGATGTGTGGGGAAGTTGGTTGAGATAATATTTAAAAATAAGGAGCTGGACCTGAGGCAACCACCAAAATTTGGGGAGATCCTCTGAAATCTGCACTGCAGGCAGCCAGATCATACTGTTCATGGGCTTGGCTCTGTGCACACCCCTGTGCTCTCATAAAATACCCATTGGTAACATTTCTTTCTTCACAACTCAGGTATAATTCTAAACTCATTAAATTTTGTAGCAATGAAGGAGATACTGTGATATCACAAAGAGATGTGATTTAAGGAGGGCAGGCAACAGATCAGTAATCTTAGTCCAGAAGAATGATGGTTTTTGTCACTAGAATTTCAATCTTTACTTACTCTCACCAGAGGGATTTGAAGATTTGCAGAGGGATTACCAGGGTAAAATCAAGGAGATGGAAAATACTGCAAACAGGTTGAAAATGCAGTTGAAATGTGCCCAAGGAGAACTGGAACAAACCAGAACTGCTCTAAAGACTATGGAGGGATCTGATGGCCATGGTAAATATGGATTGAACTTCCCAAAAATCACACACATTTGTCTTTTTTATAAGAGAATCTTTGTAAGTATTGTTCCCTCAGCAGATGTTGCAATTATGTTGCAGATATTTTCTGAGATGAATAAACAATAGTGTAGATGACAATGTATTTTTATTTTGCTGTTTACTACATACTGTAAAACTTAAACTGTGAGTTGAGTTTTCTCAGGTGATCTTCATGCAGTTTTCCAGGGAATGCTGTTTTCCTTGTGTGTGGTGGGTCTGGTACCACTGCCCTGGACAAAACCAGCTGCTTCTAATGGGTGGTTTGCACACATGAGTGACCATGGGATCTTGGTTCAACTTACTTAGTCTGACATATTGCTGATTAACTGACTTCCAGAGTCTTTTGTTGGAACTCACAACGCAGAACCAATGTTGTTCATTGAGAATTAACCTTGTCTTTTACAGCTCTGAAAGTTGCAGTGGGAATGCAGAAGAAGATCACAGCCAAGAGAGGACAGATAGATGCATTACAGAGCAAGATAAAATTCTTGGAAGAGGCAATGACAAATGCAGCTAAGGTCACAAGAGCTCCTTGTAAAAGTATTTAACTGTATCTAGAGCAATTTTTCTTTGGAGAAATGCATGACCAAGAGGACAACTGGCCCAAGAAGGATGGAAGAGAATTTTACTTATTATAACAGGCACCTTCCCTGTCATCCTGCCAGCATGTCCCAGCCAGTATCTCCTCCACGCAAATTAGCCTTCTCCTTGGAGGCAGGTTTCAATTCGTATTTGTGCTCTGTGAAGGAACAGTACTAGATCCAATGAGAATCAAGGTCTAACATATCAGTTCTTTTGAAAAATATCAACTGGTGTGTTTTGTATCCTTCTGAATTTGTCCCACGTTGCTTCCCCGCTTCGTGTTCTGAGGCAGTTTTTTTACTCTTGTGGTAGTAAACTCTGTATGTCAAGGTCTGTCTAGCCTCTTGAGGTCTTGCTGGCTTTTTCTGTGACAAATCATTCAGTTACCAATAGCTGGAGCTTAATTAATTTAGAGGGACAAGGCCTGTAGGAATGTCTTTTATTAACGTCATTGTTAAGAGAGAGAAAACACTAGCAAGCTTTTGGGCACCCATACCCTTATTTGGAACTCTAAACCAGCAGCCTTAAAGCTATGTACAGGCTGGAAACAAGGGCTCTGAGTTTAATTTGATTATGCTAATTGGCTAGGCAGCATTATGAAAGATGACTAATTTTTAAGAAGCAAAGAGGTGTTAACAAGGGGAAAGGAAGTATTGTCATGAAGCATTTGTAGCAGAAAAAGGAAGGCCTGTAATTAACATCTCTGAATGCATTAGTGAAAGACAGGGCATAGGGAAAATCATGGAGTAATGTAAAGCCAGTATCTTGTTATAGAGCACACAGTTTGTATTACCCAATAGATCTAGTCCAGTCTCTAACTTACTCATGTATTTATTAGAGGATAAGATTTGTCTTTGCCTTATTTATAACCATAGACTATTATGGCTGCAGTGAGACTACTACTGTATGGTACACTTGGAACAGTAGTTGTTAGAAGAAGTTATCACTAGTATTAGCAACCCATCCCAGCTGCTAGTTTTGGGTGAGAAATGAAATGTGACATCCACAATACAAATCTACAGAAGCAAAACAAAAAGTACTGGGTGTGAACAGCAGCAAAGGTGGGAGATCTTGTCTTCCAGTGAAAGAAATGTACATCCAAGTGGGGAAAAAAAGTTGCAAGAGCAGTGAGACAGTTTAATTTTTCATTTGTGGGGGCCCTGAGATGTCTTCCACTTGAATGGTTCCAGAGCACATGTTAAAATTCTGAAAATATATGAAATTGCCACTCTTGCATCCAGTTCAGTCACTAAAAGGGTGATGTCTGAGCGCACCTAATGAGTACTAAAAAGTGTTTTGAGAATTGAGTGCTCCTTATGATAAAAGATTGGACTAAAAGAGATGCCCTGTCACAGAGGGCATGCTGTCTCTACCCATTTATTCCCCTTAGCTGTTCTTGCTTACTCAGCTTGGCTGATGTTTCTCCTCAGGAGCTGCAGGTCCCAGGCTCTGCTTTAGGCAGGCAGCTGCACGTGGTGCCTCTTCCCTCCCTGCACTCTGCTGTCCTGCCACCTCCCCTCACCTGGGCCAGCTGTGCCTCTCAGGTGAGTACCTACCTCAGAATGGGAAGCTGCATGGGCAACAGGGATGTTCCAGAGATGAAAAATAACACGGAATCTCTAAATGGGAGAGCATCTCATTTAGTAGTATCCAAGTGTGAATTCTTGCCACCAGAGGTGAAATTATTTTCTGTAGCTTCTCATCCATTATGCTCTTTCAGATTTCTTTTTTTTTTTTTTATATCTTGCCTCTGTCACCTATAACATTTATGAACTATTAAAATTTAAGGTATTGATCTGCAAACACTTCAGTTTTAACTTTTGGGGTGTTTTTCCCAGTTTCTTACTTGCAGTAAATTGCTTACGTTTGACAGGGAAAATAAACTTGTACATAGTTCCTGATAACTTGCATCATCTGACTGACCTGTGGTAATGTTTCCTACTTACACCTATTCTCTAAGCTGGCCTTCCTTGATTTTGTCCAGTTTTATCCTAAAAGACACATCATTGTCCTTCCTTCCTTGGCTTTTTCTACATATATATATGTAAATTAGATGCTAATGTCGGTCTAGTTTTTCATCACAGAAAACATCAACTCAAATCTCTGTGACAAAAAAAAAAGCTTTTGGTATTTTCTGTATGAATTTTGTATAGTTCTCCAAAAGAGAACTGATGTATCTCCCACATAAATTGGCAGAGGTCTTATTTTATCTCAAAATCTGTGGGAGACTGCAAGTTAGTGCAGGTATTTTTCAGTAATATTTTCAGGTTTACTTTTTGAGGTGGTGACAGAAATTCACATCAAGGAACAAAGGGTAGTTAATTATGTGAAACCCCTGCAGCATCAGGCACTCCCATTCTCTTCTCTTTTGAGTTAATCAGTTTATACTTCTGAGGATAGAGAAGGAAAAATGACTTATTTTTAATGTAATACCATGGTAAGGATTTCACAGGTTGTAGGACAACTTGACTCAAGGTCTACTTGAATCTTCGTGGTTCCTGCATGACTAGTTACTGTGCAAAATGAAGCAGCTCCAGCTCTTGAGCTGGTGACCCTACCTGGTCAACAGCCTCGTTTCTTAGCCAGAGTGTAGGAAGGAGGGATTTTGTCTGACTCAGAATCACATTGACCCATTATCAAGCTGGGGACTTGTTCTCCTTACAAGCTCTGCTGAAATTAGTGAGTTCCCATTGGATATGACCAATGGAAACATATCAGCAAGATGTTTCTAGCCAGTTCCATCCATAAGTGGAGAGTAGGTCAGAAGGGGCAGTGCTTTGAAAATGGAGGAAGTGCTGAGTAGTCTGAAAAATCCACTGCTTCACAGAAAGAATTCTTCTTTGAACCAAGCCTTTGCCTCAAGTCCTGATCAGTAAAATGAGAAAAATATTGCATTTCATCTCAGGGTATGGCTGTGACAATGAAGTGGTTTATAGTTGCAGACAACTCAGCCTTTACAGAAGTGAGTGCCTATAAAACACCCTGATATTCTAGTATTTCTGTCTTCAGAGCTGAGCTTGTTTATTGTGTCATCATGCCTGGGTTCACAGGATAAAAAGGAGAAAAAAGAGTTGTCACATAAACAGATTATTAGTTCTGAGTGCTGAAAAAGGTAATGGTAGTACTGGGTGGGGAGGAAGCTTTCATAATTAAAGGCTTATTTTAGTGCTTTTGACCTTGAAACAGCAGTTATAACCTTTTTACAATGTTGATTCAGAACACAGACATCAGCTGTGTTCTCCCTCAACCATATTTAGCTGTTTTGCACGTTTCTATCAGATAACTGTCCAGATAAAGAGTGGAATCATAGAGTATTTTGCTAGTCTTCAAGTTACTATGATCTAGCCCCCACCAATTCTTAACTAAGACTAAAACTACAAAAACCCCACCCTTTCTAACTTAGAAAACAAGAGTAGAAGTGAGAAAGACAAGTGCCTTGGGATGAGTAAAGGCACAAATTGAAAAAGAGAGTGCCTTTCTAAAAATGTTTAATGATTTTATTTCAGATGCCTCCCAAGCCAGGCATGTGGAAGGAGGAACCATTGCAGGACCTAAAGAGGATTGTTCAAGAATTAACAAGCTTAGACAATGACATTACCATTGCAGATCTTGGCAGAGATGACAGCAGTGGTGGGAGAAAATCACCTTTAGCAGCCATGAGGAGCAGAGTGTAAGAATAGTATTATACTGATATTTATGCTGTGTGTCCCTCAACACTCATACCCAAAATGAGTCTAGCTGCTTTTTGGAAGTTAATCAATGATCCCTTTCCATTCTCTCATCAAATACCACTGTACTCTAAGAATTTATACTGCCTGAAAAAAGACAAACCTGGAAAAGACAAGAGTTTATGTTATGCTAGTCACAGAATCATAGAATGGTTAAGGTTGGAAGGGATCTTAAAGATCATTAGTCATCTGATGCTGTTAGCTGAAATATGGGCTAAAAAGCACCTAATAATTGGAACCTGGTCTGAAAAGAAGCTAAATAGAAGCACTGTGAGTCACCAGAAGGAAGACTGCAATGGCTTTTATTCTCTAAAGCAGAAGCTTAGTGTCTTTTTTCCATCTTCATGATTACCTTCATCTTCATCTTTTCCATCTTCCTGATTTATTCATAACAAATCTAGTCTTTCATTTCAAAAAAGCATCCATTACTTTGGTGGTCTAAAAATCACTCAGACTTTTTTTGGTGGAGTTGTATAAGGATTTGGCAGTGCCTTTTCTTCACTGTTAAACTGTGGATGCCATTGCTCTCAAGCTTATCTGGTCAAACTGGGAAATGGAGCAATCCTCCTGGCTCAGCTTTTGCTGGGATGGTGACAGTGCTGTGTTTTCCCATGCAGGGAGACTGCAGCTAGAGACTCTGCCACTGAAGGCATCATGGATACTTCAGGACAGTGAGAAGTGCTTTTACTTAGCTGAGTAACCTGCTTCTTAAAGTACTCGTTTGAGATTTGCTTTCTAAGGCTTTTTAAATGCAGCATCAGTCCTGAGCTTGTTTGTGTTGTTTTATTAGAAAGACAAGTGCCTTGGGATGAGTAAAGGCACAAATTGAAAAAGAGAGTGCCTTTCTAAAAATGTTTAATGATTTTATTTCAGATGCCTCCCAAGCCAGGCATGTGGAAGGAGGAACCATTGCAGGACCTAAAGAGGATTGTTCAAGAATTAACAAGCTTAGACAATGACATTACCATTGCAGATCTTGGCAGAGATGACAGCAGTGGTGGGAGAAAATCACCTTTAGCAGCCATGAGGAGCAGAGTGTAAGAATAGTATTATACTGATATTTATGCTGTGTGTCCCTCAACACTCATACCCAAAATGAGTCTAGCTGCTTTTTGGAAGTTAATCAATGATCCCTTTCCATTCTCTCATCAAATACCACTGTACTCTAAGAATTTATACTGCCTGAAAAAAGACAAACCTGGAAAAGACAAGAGTTTATGTTATGCTAGTCACAGAATCATAGAATGGTTAAGGTTGGAAGGGATCTTAAAGATCATTAGTCATCTGATGCTGTTAGCTGAAATATGGGCTAAAAAGCACCTAATAATTGGAACCTGGTCTGAAAAGAAGCTAAATAGAAGCACTGTGAGTCACCAGAAGGAAGACTGCAATGGCTTTTATTCTCTAAAGCAGAAGCTTAGTGTCTTTTTTCCATCTTCATGATTACCTTCATCTTCATCTTTTCCATCTTCCTGATTTATTCATAACAAATCTAGTCTTTCATTTCAAAAAAGCATCCATTACTTTGGTGGTCTAAAAATCACTCAGACTTTTTTTGGTGGAGTTGTATAAGGATTTGGCAGTGCCTTTTCTTCACTGTTAGACTGTGGATGCCATTGCTCTCAAGCTTATCTGGTCAAACTGGGAAATGGAGCAATCCTCCTGGCTCAGCTTTTGCTGGGATGGTGACAGTGCTGTGTTTTCCCATGCAGGGAGACTGCAGCTAGAGACTCTGCCACTGAAGGCATCATGGATACTTCAGGACAGTGAGAAGTGCTTTTACTTAGCTGAGTAACCTGCTTCTTAAAGTACTCGTTTGAGATTTGCTTTCTAAGGCTTTTTAAATGCAGCATCAGTCCTGAGCTTGTTTGTGTTGTTTTATTCATAATGCTGAAAGCTTGTTGGGAGTTGCAAACCAAAGCTGAGATGCTACTTCCATCTCTCTAAAAGCAAGCTCTGGGACTTTTAAAAATTGTTTGCTTTTAATTTACATTTATAAGACCTGGAGATTATATATGTGAGCTTCACATTCTCCCTGTGGAGGGTAGTTAATATTACCATAACTTAGTCTAACACTTCCCAAATGCATGTTTTGCCATTGTTTTGCTTGCAGGGATCCTTCATGCTTACCTACTGCAGGTCTCCAGTCCCAAGATGTTACTCTGTCCTTTACACCCCTTGGTAAGTTTTCACTACCCAAGATAGAGGATGAATGTGCCAGATCAATGTTGAACTGGACCATTACAGAATATTACCAAAAAATACATAGTCCAAATACATTTTCTTAGATCCTTTACTTAGGTACCTCTTAGCAGGTGCTGTTCTGAAGCCTTTATGCAAAATCTGTATCTTGTTGCAAACTAGCTCCATGGAGGCTGACACAGCACAGCTAAAATGGGTATCTTCCTTGGTAGCTATTTATGAACACTGATAGTCTCCTGGATAATATTGTCAAATGTTTGGTGCCTAACTTTAGGCTCTTGAATCCTGTATTCAGACATCTAAGTATGGATGTGCTTTGGAGAGGAATCAGGTCATTGCAAATTCTGTTGATTCTCTTCCCCATACTGACATGGTCAGTACCCTATAAAATGAATAAACAACCATGACATGAATTTAGTAACCTAAGCAGAAATACAAGGATGTGGCCTTGAGCATCAGGGAGCTTCAGTCTGCTCACTGTTCTTTGCTTGGATACCTCCTAGGATGTAAATCTATCTTCTCAGCAGCTCCTCATTATAGATCCTCCTCCAAGAAGGTCTCTCAGGAGCAGAGACACAGAGAAAGGTCTCCAGTGCACTTGCTGTTAACTTCTCCACCCGACGAGCTTGGGGCTGGCCCTGGCACCTCACCAGAGCACAGACCGTGGGCAAGGACAGTTGCCTTTCCAGAGGGTGCAGCCACAGTCCCCCAGATAAGTAAGTCCAGTCCCATTTACTGATCCAAAGAGCTTGGCTGGGTCTCTTCCCAGCCAGTACAGTGAGTGAGTTACAAACTGTAGGTTAAATTCAGCCACTCAGCAGTTCTGCAGAGACCAGTGGAGTCCCAGCATCGTTCACAGATACAGTCCTTGACAGTTGATGACTGTGGTACCTGTACTTCATATTGTATGTATTTTGCAAGGTACCTTTGCCATTTGTTGCTTACAAAATCTGTTCATGTTGCTGAATGTGAACACCAGCAGCTCTCAAATGTACAGGCCTGACATGGGATTGATCTTCCGTTTGTGGTTCCAGCAAGTGCAACGACACCCTGCAAATTTACTGAAATGCAATTTACTGATGCTTTGTTTTAAAGCAGTCTTTAGGCCTTCTGGCCCAGTTACCTAAAATGACCTGTTCTTGCTTCCATCAGGCTACCTTCACCCTGTCACAATTCTGTTCAAGTAGAAGGGGTTTTTTTCTGTGGGTCTCGGTATGGTCTGTGAAGGAACAAGAGTTGTCTTGGAATTGTTTTTAACGGGGCTTTGGGGCGTTCTGGCCCAGTTACCTAAAATGACCTGTTCTTGCTTCCATCAGGCTACCTTCACCCTGTCACAATTCTGTTCAAGTAGAAGGGGTTTTTTTCTGTGATAAATTCATTGTGAGTAAAACATAGCAGCTAATTAATGTATTACACAAAGAGAAGATGAAGTCCATACAACACTACATTTCAGAACTGGTGAATTGCTTTATTCAGGTAAATAGACTGTAGGGGATGCTTAATATTGATATTTGCAGTAACAGGCAACACAGTTGCCTAATATTAGTATTTGTAATAATTGTTGGGGTTCCTGTAACACATTTAGAAAAGTTCTGGGGTTTACTGAAAATGTTGATGTCAGGCTGTGTCGGCGTAGCTCTTAAGTGATAAATGCATCACAAAATATATGTGAGGATGATGAACATTTTCAAGGTAATCTATTCACTACTTGGTAGTGAGCCAGGCTGTCAGGAATGCTTGATTACATTTAAAGTAGCAGAAAGACCCCAAAATGAGCAGACACAACAGCAAAGCGAGATAAGGAACTAATTTTTCAAGTAATACTTATCAAATAACCATTTTTAAGCATTACATTTCTCTATTTTGCAAGGTCTGAAAAGATCTTGTCTCTTAAAAGGAACATAAGCACTGCAGGTAGGAGTGTAATGGAGATGTTGCACACCCAGCTCTAAGCTAGCTCTGGTACAGCCCAAAATCTAACCACAGCTCCAAGGAGCTCTGAAGGACTAATGTTGGCTGCTTCTCAGGTGGGCTTTTTAAAAATAATTTCAGCCTTACTTTAGCATGTCTATATTGTGCTTTATATCACAGAGACTTACCCTCAAGCAATTTATCTGTTGCATTTTGGAAACATCAGGTTCTTCTCTTTATGCAGAGGGGCACCTCAAACAGCTGGGCTGACCAATCATCTTGACTAGAACAGAAACGTACTCACTGACCCTTCCTTTTCCCCCCACCTGACTGGGCACAGATGAAGAGCATATTTGTCAGCTAATCTGTATTTTTAATGCATGAAGTGCCTGTTCACACAGAGAGCACAGATGTGTGTGGCATTTCCCCATCCAAGGACCGATCTGGCTGGTTTTTTTGGTTTGTTTGCTAATTTGGTCAGCCAGTTACCTCCATCTCTGTCTCTTTTTTCTTTTTCCTTTTTTTTTGGCCTCTTTTTACGAAGGATTGATGATGTCAGCAAGTTCTGGTCAGAAGAGGCTTCAGGAGACTGTAATTGTTTGTGAAGTACTGGCATGACCCTGTCTGGGTGTTGCTGTTCAGTCAGACAGGCACTGTGCCTCTTGAATTATGCACTGCTCTAGATCTTCAAAGACTTGTAATTTCTGAGTTTGTTCCTGGCTTTAGTAAGTTACATCTTCCTGTACCTTAGTTTTCCACTTGTAAAATGCAGCTGATGCTGCTGCTTCCCTTTGTACAGCCCTTGCAGTTCTGCTGGCAAAGAGAGACTTACAAGTTGTGGGCATAAATACTATTTTAATAAGATAAAGTCCTTCTCCAAATGGGGTAATTTATAGGCAAAATAGGTATGTGGCTGTATTTTCACTTGAACAGAAAGTCCGTCAAGTATAAATTTCTGTTATTAACCTTCTTGCTCATTTTCTTTGCTACTGGGAGGTTTGTTGTTTGAAACTTTATTTTCTAAGAGCCTCACTTTAGGTGGAATGTTTAAATAATTTATAAGGACTTTTTTTTTTTTTTTTTTTAAATCTGTGGTAACATATGGATGAATAATTTTCTCACTAGCTTCTCAGCCTGTGGATACTAGTGAGAAGACACCTAGGAGGCTACAGAAAAAGATGAGAAGCCAACAAAACCTGGTGGAATCATTCCAAAGAAAAAGCCACGGTACCAAAAATACTCCTATTTTATTTAAAGTCCCTCCACACTCCAGAAAATGTGTTTGTTCCATGGCAAAGCACTACCTCTGTTTTTGTATGAGGTCAATTTAGCTGTGTCTCTTTTAGCAGCAGTACCCAACTTCTACATGATCCTGCTCCTAGGAGAGTGCTTAGGTTAAGTCCACATACACGGTTGCTCAGCCCCTTAGCTCTAAGAAGCTTCAAGATCCTTAACATTTCAATCATGGCAGCTGGTCAGGAGTGGCCTCGTGCTCTGTCGTGTCCAATTGCATGAAATTTTCACAAGCTGATGACTCCTTCATGGAAGCTGAAAGATGCTCTGACAGCAGTTGACTCCAGAAACATAATTTCCCAGCAGCGGCCTCAGAATTGGCCTCCTTTCCTCCCCAACATGTTGTAGAACTTGAGATGACTACAGTGACTGTGGAGAACTTTTCAGGTTCTTTGAAGTCACTGGTAAAATGCTCGTGACCTCCTGTGATGACAGGTTGACCAGTGAGATGGAGTTTCTTTTCTCTGCAGTTCTTCTTTTTGCACATTCCAGTTGCTTCCCCTTTGCCCCTTTAAGTCTCAGTGCAAAGATTTGGGAATTGTTTCCCCACATCACACAGTGCACACGTGTCAGGGCCATACAAATGACCTGATTGAGGTAAAACTGAACAGATTATTTAAGCTAAGTATAAGGTTACCAATTTTTATTCTCTGCCATCTGCTAACATCTTCAGTTTGTTTTCTGTATTCACATAAAAATATTCTCTTCATGCCTGTAATGTATCAAGAGTTGCTATATAAAGGAGAGAGAGTCATTTCACCACTACTGCAGCATTGATGCTTTGGCTTCACTAAGGTGTTGCCTGTTTATAACTAGATTTATCTTTTCTGTTTCTGCATCTAAAGAAGTGCAAACTGAAGGTGCATTTCTAAGGGCTTGATAAGTACAGGGCAACGTGCAGGAGGGTATTACAAAGCTTCAGGTGCCTGCACCTGAGGCCTCAATCATTTTAACATAGGTGGTGTTCAGGTAATCCATTCTTGCTGCTCTTTCCAGCCATGTCATCAATGGTCAGAACTCAGGAAATGGCAACAGAGAAAGCAAAGGAAAAAGAGAAGAAGCTGTCAGAGTGAAGATTTTGGATGAGATCAGTGATTACTTTCACATACGTACATTGTGCTTGAAATACATCACATTTTTAAAGATTAATAATAAAAGTTCTTGCAGTTCTGTAATTCTTGCCTTGAATCAGGAGCCTGGTGAGATCTCAGTTGGAGTGTTGTGTCCAGTTCTGGGCTCCCCAGTTCCAGAGGGACAGGGATCTACTGGAGAGAGTCCAATAGAGGCTACAAGGGTGAAGAAGGGGCTGGAACACCTGCCTGAGGAGGAAAGGCTGAGAGACCTGGGGCTGTTCAGTCTAGAGAGGAGACTGAGGGGGGATCTAATTAATGTCTATAAACACATGAGGGCATGTATTTAGAAGAAGGTAGGGACAAGCTCCTGTCACTTGTGCCCTGTGACAGGACAAGGGGCACTGGATTCAAACTGGAGCCCAGGAAGTTCCACCTCAGCATGAGGAAGAACTTCTTTGCTGTGAGAGTGACAGAGCCCTGGGACAGGCTGCCCAGAGAGGGTGTGGAGTCTCTGGAGACTTTCAAGACATGTCTGGATGCCTTTCTGAGTGATCTGCCCTAGGTTTTGGTTCTGCTCTGGCAGGGAGGTTGGACCCAATGATCTTCAGAGGTCCCTTCCAGCCCCTGACATTCCGTGATTCTGTGATTCACTCTTTACTTAAAAGAGTGGGAAGTACAGGTGAGTAGAAATACAGTTACAGCCTCTTTCACTAGCACATATTTTCAGTAGGTGTGTGCTGTGACACTGGCCACAGGGCACTGCTGACTGCTTCAGGTTCCAGTATTTTCCATGTGTTTTGGATGCACAGCATTCCAGGTCCTCTTGTTGAGAAAGCCAGCTTTGAAATACCACCAAGTATTTCCAAAAAAAAAGCAGGAAACTTGCCCAAAGCTCCTGTGAATGCTGAAATAAAGCATTGAACCACACACCTGTGGCTGACCTTCCCTTAATATCAGTGCCTAAGAATAAGGTTTTCAAAGGCCATTCTTAGCCTAAGATAAATGAACAGAAAGCACACTGAGCACTGGTGTTCATGTATTTCTTTGTAAACCTCTTAAGTTTTATGACATTTGAGGATTTTGCAGCAATGGAAAAACAACTTAGTGGATTTAAAAAAGTTAAGACTGTCCAGTGCTAAAAACAATTCACAGTAATAACATGAACAGATCAGTTGAAGTATCAGATTGATTTTTAAAGTTTGACAATATCTCAGGGAACAAGATAGTTGTTAAAAAAACAGACAGGAGAGGAGGAGCTCTGTACTCATCCCAAAGTTAGTACTTTTCCTGACTTTGCCATTCAATTTGTGTCTGGGGAGTGTTGGTGAAGAGCAGATGAATAGTGCTGCCCCTTCAGAGCCTAGCAAGGGGAGCTGAGGAGTTGGTCATGGAAGCTGCTGGCCTGGAGCAAGGAGAGCCTTGCAATAAACAGTTCTAACAAAACCAGGGGTGAGATGTCCCTGTGCAACAGATCAGTTCCCAGGCACAGAAAAGTGGATCATCCCCAGGGCCAGCAGGAGCTGCCAGTGGGACTGCTTCACTAGCATAGTGTTTTTCCTCATCACCTGCTTTCTGATAAGCAGGTTTTGCCTTGGATTTGGGGCAGCCTGGAATGCCATGCTTGAATTAAAGGAGCTTACCATGTGATTTTGTCCAAATGAAACAACCTGTAGGTACAGCACAAGTAGCTCCATGAGCACAAGCCATGCAGCTCCAAGCTTGGTGTTGTTGGCTTTCAAGCTACAGAACTATATTCAGAGTAGATCAAATCTCTGAGGTTTTTTTAGTTTAAGGTCTCCCTGTGTGGGAAGAAGAGATCAGTGAGTTGTTCCTAAGCTGTCCTCAGTGACTGTCAACAGTATTTTTATTTCATTCAGGTAATTCTGTATTCCCTAATTGATTTTTTTTTCCACTGATTGTCATTTTTTGCAACAGTGGTGCAAGCTTAGTCAAAATGTTGATTAAGGCTCTTTCCCCTTTCCTAGGAATTGGTTCCATTGAAAACGAAAAGATCATTTTAGGTGGCTTATGTGTTGCAGTTTGGAGTTTCTACACCTCTTTGACTGATCTACCAAAGTTTTTCTAAGAAAAAAGTGAGATGTAGAGAATGGGAACATGTATTCACCCCCTAGTCCAGCAGGTTGGAAAGGGTCAATGAAAAGTGCATTCTCAGCTGTGTTCAAGGAGCCAAAGCTAAAAAGAGTTTCAGAAGACTGCAACCCTGGGAGAAAGGAAGGGAGCAGGTGGAGAGGTACAAATAGCCAGAAGGGAGATCTGCCAAGCAAAAAGGCAGCTTAACATCCTTGTGCTGGAATCCAGCAGATTTGGGAACAGGACTGGGCAACCAGCAGGAGGGAGAGAATTGTCCTGGGAGGTGACAGGGTTGTGGGCCCGAGAGCAGCTACATTCATCCTGGAGTTGGCAGCATGAACAGCACTTTGTTATTCCCTGTCACACAGGTGGATGACTGTTAAGCAAGTCTTGACCCCACAGCAGGACACCACAGATGGCAGCCAAGCTCCTAGAGAGAAAACCTAATGCCAGTCTAATTAATATATTTGAATGGATCATCTGGAGAGACTCCAAAGAGTAAGTTTAACTCCCAGAGAGAATAGGGGATGGGCAGCTTTTTGCAGAGGCACCTGTGGAGTGACTAGGAAGCAAACCAGTTGCAATGCAAGTTTCCATATGTGACTTGACCCAGGTTTGTGCTCAGTACCCTCAGCTGCTGGCTGCTAGGCTGTCACCTCCATGGAGGAACGTCAACAAGAACTTGTTTCTCTCATGCACCTTCACTAGTCTCACAGCCAGGACACCATATGAGGTGTCAGTCCATTGCAGCACAACCATTCGTATGAAGCAAGGCAACATTAACTCTGCCTTCACACTTGAGTGAACAGATTGCTCAATAATGAAAAATCACCTCTGTAAACTTGGAGAAAATAACTAATTAGTTCAGTCCAATAATACTGAAATCCAGAGTTACTCTCACCATACACATGACATTACATTTCACAGTGAAGTGAATGGCATAATAATTTAGACATTGTAGTAAAAGTGCACTGCAGGTCTTCGTAGAAACCTTGCTTGATCATCCAGCAGGGAGATGTAATCATGGGGAGTCTGTGCATTGTCTGTGAGATCAAAGTGCAGAGTGTTTAATTAAAAAGAAAAATTGTTCTCAATTTGAGACACTTCTCAGGGTTAGACTGTTTGAAACATGTCCATTATTGCATTAGACAATCTATTCTAGTTTAGGTTAAGTGGCTTTCTAGTGAATATCTTAATCTAATACCACAGTTAATCTTCTCAGACAAGTCTTGAGTGAATGTATAAATACACTCAAATGGCAGTGGCTGTTGGACAAGTGCTTTTCAAGTTGCATTAGTGGTCAAAAAGAGTGGTAAACATCTTGAAATACTGTGTTCTGGTTTGACTTCAGTGATTTCTGAAGATCAGCTGCTATTTCAACAGTACCTCAATAGAGTAGATATATTGCTACTTAAACATATAGTTAGAAAAGCTAAGTGAAAAAAAAATCCAATTAAGGTAACAAGCCATTAGTTCCAGCACAATTTTAGTTACTGAGTTAAAGCTGTGAGTTACTGACTGAAACCCAGACAAATGTTTTGTGTCCTCAGTGGTGTGCACAGGGACAAAAGTCAAGAGCTTCTTGTTTATAACACAGTGCATAGTCAGAATTAAACAGTAGAAATACTTGTTACAGTGAAGCAGGAGCCCCTAAAAGGAGCTGAGCCTCATGTTAATACTTCCTTTTTCAACCCAGGACATACTATGTCCTGTTTTACTTCCTACCTGAATTTAAAAGGAAGTTAAGTCCCATATTAGTTTTCTGTTGAGAGAGCTGAGGATTAGTGTGTGGTCATGTGTATGTGCTGAAGATCACTGGAGTAGCATCGACCACCTGCTGAATTGCCAGCTCCATCCTCTCCCGCTTGAGTCAGCTGCCACAAATTATGCCACTTTCTTCCCAGACCTGCAGTACTTCCCATACAGAAGTAGTTACAGGGATAACTTTTCATCCTGGACAAGCAGTTAAAAAAAAGTCTGCAGTCAGTCTTGAGTTTAGCTCCCACACCCATTCCCTACCTTGTTCTCTGCTACAGAAGGTCTGGAAATGAAACTTACTCACCTGAATCTCTAGGTTGCTCAAGTAACTGACCCACAGACCACGTTGCTCTGTCATGGAGCATCAGCTGGGAGGGCCTTGTTTTACAGGAGACCATGAGAACTCCAACTTGCCAATGCAGTTGTTCAACTCCCTTACTCTCTCTCTCCCTCTTCACCCTCCCCTCAATGTACCCCAAGATTTTCTTTAGCTATTATCCACTCTCAGTGGATTAGTTTCATGGAACTGCTGGTACTGAAGCCTCAGTAACATTTCAGATGCTTGTTCTTCCTAGCAGCTCAAATACTGACCCACCAACTGGATGTCCATTAATCACCAGATGCTGGAGGCAAACCACTGAAGGTCACCTGTAATCCATTCTGGTTTACATATTCAGGCTGCTTTACCATGCAAAGCAGAAAAGAGTTACTGCAGCTTTTGAAGGAAATGTTCCAAACCAAAGTGCTAATTTATGCACTTGCAGATCTCCTGCAAAACTATACTCTACAGACCAGGTTCACTCCAGGGAAGCTGCCATCAAGTGTCTGTAACCAAAAATACAAGAAGCAGGCAAACAGAGCAGCTTTCTGTCATGTAAAAAAAATAAAAAAAATAAAAAAATAGGAACTGGTTGAAGCTGGAAGTACACAATCTGGCTTTATTAGAAGGCCACAACTTTGAATAAATTCTTGTTCAAAAGCCTATTCTTGAAAAAAACATAGAAGTTTAAGCTAAGTAGTGGCTATAATACTGTGGAATTGTTCCTAGGTAGGCAGAATATGCCACCTACCTCTTACACCAGAAGGAACCCCATTCCCATCACAGCAGTCCAGGTTTTTTTAAAACCTGCTCCCACCCTGACAAAGTAATTCATTAAGCCCAGACAGTCCCTGCTGCCCTTTGCTCTCCTTTAAGCAGGATGATCTGACTAAAAGGGACCTGCCTGCCAAGCCTTCCTTTGAGCTGAGGTGATTCCTGGGAGGTAGGGGGTAGAGAATGAAGCACTTGGGGGTTAAGCCTTTGTTACTCCAAGGAGTGCCAGCCACTTCTCAGGAGTTCTTTAGCACTAAGATTACAGGTCAAGTAACTCACTTCTATCAAAGTTATTAAAATGAGTCAGTTCACTGGTCAAGCTGTAACAGACTGTCAATCTGAAAGTGTTTATTGTTCACTTGATACATCACATAAGTTAAAACACTGAAGTTCCTACTACAGTGTAGGTAACCACACCCCCTAGAATGCTTCAGAAGCCCTAAGCGTCCGTACAAAGATGCATCCCACAGCTCCAGCTCAAAGCCACACAAACTCAAGTCCAGGGCCCAGACTTCCCTGGGGGGGCAGCTGCTTGGGAACACTGCTCATGCCTTCGGAGCCTACCTTGCACATCTCCAGAGCGCATCCAAAGTTGATTTTTCAGCTTGCCAAATGGTTTCCTCAAGGAGATGGCAAAGATCTGCTGCTCACACAGTTTAACCAGGTTTGATAGGGGATTTAGAGAGCTCTGCACTTGAAAAGGTCTTCTACTGAAGAATGGGTAAAGTTTAGGGGCTCTGAGAGTCATCTAAGCAAGTTTGCCATTTAATAAGTAGCTTCCAAATTGCTATTAATTGTGCCCCCACCACTGATGAACGATTTGATCTTCTTGTTCAGTCACTAGGGTCCTATTACTGCATTCTTCCCAACGTCTCACCTTCCCATTCTCCACCAAGATAAATTTCCACTCTACTTTGGTGTCTACTGGCAGCACAATGGCTGCAGACCAGAAGCCATCCTTGTCATATCTGAGAGGCACGTAGCTGTGCCACTGGCCCAGACACTCGTGGTCCCCAGTAACACCGAGCTGCTGAGCATCAGAGTGTGTGATGTAGTGGACACGGAAAGTCACGTGGATATTTTGAAACATGGGGGGCACAGCTGCAACCCTCTTTGCTTTGGAGTCCCCATCAGGGCAGTCTCCTTGTTCCCATTCCTTGCTGTCAGAGTCTTCCACACTGCCATGCTTGCCAGCCTCCTCCCAGGCCAGGTGCTCAGGAACAACTTCCCACTCCTCACGGTCCAAACCGCAGCTCTCAGCGCGCTGACCCGGCTGCTCTTCACTTCTGTCCTTAGAACCATCCTTGGAAGCTCCTGCCAGGTCCATCACACACCACCCATCGCTTGCCCGCCCCGCCTGGGGGCTGGGCTGGCCTCGCACATCAGCGGGATGCTCCGTGGCACCGGGGGGGCCCGGCTGCCCCGGGACCGGCTGCCCCGGGACCATGTGGGTAAATTCCAACTAAATGTCACAAGCTGGAACTGAACAATATGTAAACCACCAAAGCGCATGGATATAGGGAAGCAGGATCCTTGTAAGGACATTAATATAGGCATTGCTATTAAAAATACCTTTGATTGCCTACCCCAGGGAATGTGGGGGCTTTGTGGGGATGGAGTGGCCAGAAAGGCATTGCCTTTGAAATGGAAGGGGGAATGTGGAATAGGGTACCCCACCCCACAAGGGAATATATTTAACCATTCAGCTTTACAGGGAATCTTACGTACACCTTGGATAATAGTAAAAAGAGCAATGAATCCACTAGTAGAAAGGGGAACGGGTTTTCATAGCTTTGTTCAGTGGTTCCTTCCCTGGCTAGGAGTAAGCGATTTGGGAAAAGGCTCATGTATTACACCTGGTGGCCCAGGACAATACTTCTTGGGAATTTACAGGGGTATGGGAGAAACTTACTTCATAGCTTCCTAACTTTGCTTGGCTGAGACAACTGTTTATGGTGTTAGTGGGGCTATTAATTTTTGGGAACTCTAACCTGTGTACTGTTAAAATGTTCTCTCTGGTGCTCTCAGAGCACTGGAGATACCTATGGTAATTGGAAAGCATCACTTGCATCAAAAGTTGGAATCTAACAAATATTTTCAAAAGATGCTTGACAAAGAATCTATGTATTAGTGTAAAGTAAAAGAATTTACTAATTATATAGAAAAGGGGGGAACTGATCTGAGGAAAGCCAGATGGCCTCCCTTGGTAGAAAGGACTAACACATAAGGAGTAAACAGGAGGGCACTGCTCAGCATAGATAAGGCTTGGAATGCATAGATAAGGCCTGAAGTGTGAAGGAAGGGATTGTGTGGGAGGATGCTCCCACAGAAACTTGCAGAGAAGACAAGACCCTGGTGCAGACCCCAGAAAGGAATGCCAAGAGGTGAAAAGTGCACAGCGAGGAAGACATACGGCCTTCATCCCAAAGACCCCTGCCCACGACCACCAGAAGATACTGCGCAAGTGCAACAAGGAGGAGCTCGGGGGGCAACTATGCTAATGATTAATTGTAATAACCCCTCCCTATCCTCGGACACCTAATGTATATGCAGCAGTATAGATGAATATGTATTACTTTGTGGCATATAATGACCTTGCCAATAGTCCTAGGGTGTGCAGCTTGTGGAGGAGCGATCCCCCTGCACCCAGCGCTGAATAAACATACCTTCTTTATAACCTTATTGGTTCTAAAGTCGTGATTCCGCACGTCAGGGAAAACACCAAAAGTTGAAAGGTTCGGCTGCTTCACAGAACCGCAGCGCGTCAGAGGTGGGAAGGGACCGCGGAATCACAGAATCTCACCCCTTGGTTCTTGTGGCCCTTCCAACTCTAGGAGTTCTTGAAAAGCTCATGGAGCAGGGAGACCTCTGCCTGCTGAGAGCATTTGCAAAGCGTGTTAACAGGAATCACAGCATCCCAGGGGTTGGGAGGGACCTGGGAAGCTCCCCCAGCCCAGCCCCCCTGCCAGAGCAGGGGCACCCAGAGCACATCACACAGGATCCAGGGGGGTTTTTACTATCTCCAGCAAAGGAGTCTCCACAGCCTCTCTGGGCAGCCTGGCCCAGGGCTCTGTCACCCTCACAGCAAACAAGTTCTTCCTGAGATTCACACAGAACCTCCTGTGCTCCAGTTTGCACCCACTGCCCCTTGTCCTGTCACTGGGCATCACTGAAAAACGCTTCATCACTGAAAAAAAGATCATCGAGTCCAACCCCCCTGCCGGAGCAGGACCAGAAAACCTTCTCACCCCCCGGGCCCCCCGCTCGCCGCCGCTTTTCTGCCATCTCTGCCTGTTTTTCCCCCCTCCTTTGTCCTCGCCCTGTCCCTCCCGGCGGGGCCGCCGGGCCGGGGCCCGCGGGCGGGGGGGAAGCCGGCGGCGCCTGCCACAGGGAAGGGAGCTGAACGCAAAAAGCTGGGGACTGAATGCCTGAGTTTCTTGGCTGCTTCTGCACGAAGGAAAGCCCAGCAGCTGAGCCTGGTTGTACTTTTCAGGGGGGCACTGCTGACAATCCAGGCTTTCCCTCCTAGCCCGGAGAAGTGAGATGAAATCACTACTAATTTTGTAGCTTCTGCATCATACTGTAATGACTACAGTTGGATTTCTTAACGTTGTCCTGCTCTCCTGTCTTCCAAACTATGCTCGGGAGGCTTGGTTTGGACTGCCAGGGATTCCGAGTCCATTAGTGCAGAGGATATTTGATCTTTATTTTAATTTACCTCCATCTTAGTCCCCGATTTTCCTCTTGAAGTCATTATGTAAAATTTTTACTTCAAACATAAAAGGTTGTAACAGATAAATCTTACTAGGAAACCAAGAAACTTAATGACTTTGTATTTTGAATTGGGAATTCTGAAGCGACAAGCTGTAAAAATGTTTACTAGTGTAGAGTTTTAACAGCAAAGATTAACACCAGAGAAGGAGTCGGGGGAGGCAGTTCCATTCAGTTTCAACTGCTGCCTGATTTAAAACCCATCATCTGTACAAAGGGGTTGCCATTACATGATTTCTAAAGGCCGCTGATGAGCTTGTATCCCCTATCTCATTTAGAAAAGAGAATGGCTAAGTGGATGTCCCAGTAAATCTTTTTCCAGTGTGTGAACTTCTTAATCTCTCAGTGTCATTCAGAGCAGTGCTAGCTCAGCTTAACAGCACAGTAAATGTCACTCGAATTTATAGAAGCACAAGTGTGCAGTCTTCACAGGGAAGTTCCCTGCTTGACATGGTATATACTGGCCTGTGCAAATGCACAGAATTCATAATCTAAATATTTTTTCCTTTGCTTACCACAGTAGCTAAGGCACCTCCTCTGAAGGCCTCCTCCAACCGAGTGCTGAGCTTCTGCCAAAGTAAAACTATCTATTTTGGTGCTTTGGTGTGTGGGATGCACTCAGGCATCTGCTAAACATGCACTGCTCAGATCTTCTGCCCAATAATACACTGAAAGAGCTGAAAAGTCAGGACCCGCCTGAGCACTTTCTCAGTGACTGTGGTTTTGAGTGCACTCTCTTTTAGCACTGTTGATGCTTCAAGGTGTGGCTTAGCCTTGCTGCTTAAAACAGACACTTGACTGTAATGAGTTGTGAGAGCTACTGAAGGAGATGATGTTTTCTCAGCTTACTTATATTCCATTTTCCTAGCCTTCGAAACACAGACAGTCCCATGCTCTGTCTTCAGACACCACCTTGCTCAGCTGGGATTATCAGCTAGGACACCTACATACTACTGTTCTTGAGGTAGGATTTGTGTGCTGCATTTTACAATTCCTAGGCATCTTCCTGAAGCAGAGCAGACAAAAATCACTAGTTATTGTATCATTACACTAAGAGAGCACCCTTCTGCCAGCCCTCAGCACAGGTGAAGAGGTAGTTTTCTATTTCTTTTTTTAAAAAAAAACAGGGTTCTTGGACAATACCAAGGCTGAAATTCCTGAGGGTCTGATTGCCTGTGAAGTGTTAGAAGCAGAGATGCTGGGAAGAGAAGTGAGAAGAGTCAGGGCCCAAGAGCTCACGGGGTGCTGAGGACTGAGGTTCCTGTTCTGAAGCAGATGGCAACTTACCCCTTGGTTTTTGTGGCCCTTCCACTCTAGGAGTTCTTGAAAAGCTCATAGAGCAGGGAGACCTCTGCCTCCTAAGAGAATTTGCAAAGCATATTAACAGAAATCACTGAATCACAGAATCTCAGGGGTTGGAAGGGACCTGGAAAGCTCCCCCAGCCCACCCCCCCTGCCAGAGCAGGGGCACCCAGAGCACATCACACAGGAACTTG
>NW_009952445.1:467204-484641 GCF_000747805.2 Chaetura pelagica | reverse complement strand
ATATTCCTCCCAAGTGGCCAGCCCCTCCTTCCATGATCCATAGATTGTCTTTTTCTGCTTGAGTCTGCCCAGCAGTTCCTTGTTTAACCATGTGCGTCTCCTGACTCCCTTACTTGATTTCCTACCCATTGGGATGCTCTGATCCTGAGCTTGGGAGAAGTGGTCCTTGAACCTTGACGAACTATCTTGAGCCCCTTTACTACCTAGTACCCTTTCCCATGAGACTTCACTTAACAATTGATTGAGGAGGCCAAAGTTGGCCCTGTGGAAGTCCAGGGTTCTGGTCTTGCTAGGTATTCTATTCCTCCCACACAGAATCCTGAACTCCACCATCTTGTGATCACTGCAGCCAAGGCTGCCATTGACCATCACTGCTTCAACCAGACCCTCCTTGTTGGTGACCACAAGATCCTTGTCCACCATTTGCATTAAGAAGTTATCATCGATGCACTGGAGGAACCTCCTAGACTGTGAAAGGCTGTGTAAGTCTTCCAGCAGATATTGGGGTAGTTAAAATCCCCCATGAGGACCAAGGCCTGTAGTTGTGAGGCTGCTTTCAGCTGCCTGTATAAAGCTTCATCAACTCCTTCGTCCTGATCAGGAGGTCTGTAATAGACCCCCATGACTGTATCACGCATGCCAGCCTGCCCCTTAATTCTCACCCACAGACTTTCCACTTGCTCCTCCTCAGCCCCTGGACAGAACTCAGCACATTAGTTGCTTTCTCACATAAAGAGCAACTCCACCACCTCGGTTCACTGACCGATCTTTCCTAAAAAGGGCAGAGCCATCCATGACCACACTCCAGTCATGTGAGCTGTCCCACCATGTCTCTGTAGTTGCCACCAGATCATAACCTTTAGACCTCACACAGACCTCTAACTCCTCCTGTTTATTCCCCATGCTGTGTGCATGGGTGTGCAGGCGTTTCAGGAAGTGAGCAGAGCACACTGGGGGGACCCTTGGGAGGCAGGAGGCCTTCTGGTCTTCATTAATACTAGAGCAATGCCCCAGTAGTTCAAGCCCAGCTACAGCCCCCTCCCATTTTGAATCTAGCCTAAAGCTCCATGAATGAGCCCTGCTAACTCTTGCCCTAGTACCCTTTCCCCCCTGCGGGACAGGGTCTAAACATCTACCCTTTCCCTTCAATGGAAACAGCAGATTGAAAATCCTCCCCAGTCCACCATCCTTCAAGCCCTGGCATGATGCTCTTGGGCTCATCCCTAACAGGCCCAGTTATCTCCCCTTCTCCCTTCATATCTAGTTTAAAGCCCTCTCAATGAGCCCTGCTAAGTCCTGCCCCAAAAGCCTTTTCCCCCTCTAGGACAGGTGCATCCCACCTGCCACCAGCAGCCCGTGATTGAAAAACCCAAAGCCCTGCCTTTGGCACCAGTCACGTAGCCATGCATTGATCTGTAGACTCTTCCTGTTTATCTCTTCATCCTTTCTGGCAGCAGGTATGGAGGCAAACACTACTTGTGCTCCAGCCCCCCTAACCAGCCATCCCAGAGCCCTGAAGTCTTTCTTCATTGCCCTTGCACTCCTTGTATTAATTTCATCACTGCCAACCTGAAAAATCAGCAGTGAGTAGTAGTCAGAGGGCTGTGCCAGATCAGAGAGTTTCCTTTTAACATCTCTTATCTGAGCCCCAGGGAGGCAGCAGACTTCCCTGTGGGATGGGTCCCGTCAACAAATGGGCCCTTCTGTTCCCCTCAGAAGGGAGTCACCCACCACAATTACTTTCCTTTTCTTCTTAATTGAAGAAGGCCTAAGGCGTGGGGGTGAGTGACAAGCCCTAGATGACTCACTAGATGGATCTACCCCTCCATCTTCATTCACCTGTCCCTGAAGTTCCAAGGCCTCATACCTATTATTCAAGGTCACTTGGGAGGGTGGAGAGGGTTACCTCTCCGAGGACAGACCTCCATTCCTCCCTGTCTCCTGAGTCCTCTCCTTCTGTCTGATGACAGGAGAGGAGGGGATCCATCACTTGCTCAACCTCTTCCATCTGCCCTAGCCTCAGGGTGTAGCTCCACCAATCTATTTCACTTTCGCATTCTCTGCTAGTTCTTAGCCTTTCTGCCTCCTCTGTCAGTTTAAGCCCCTGCCCCAGCAGATCATTTACTTGCTTGTTGTGATAAATTCAGTCAGGAGCAGGGCCGAGTAACGACACGACAACCAATATGATTTTACATATTGTTCCACTTTATTGTTAGTTCAGTTACCTCTTATATACTTTTAAGCTGCTGTCCACACAGCTGTGCCTGCGGACAGATACCTTATGTGATTGGCTAAATATCACTGTTCACATGGCAGATTTTACTTTACTATTGGTTATTCATTACTTTATGCCTTTATGTATTACACTAAGCCTTTATGCATTATAAGCACCAGGCAGTTACATTTCTGCAGGCTTCTCATCCTTGGATGCTCAAACAAGATACATTTCCTTGGATTCCCAAGGCCAAAGACAAGCCTGGCTTTGAAGAGGAACAATGGCTGGTCTCATACTCTGCTGCTACAGCAAAGATTGTTAAATTCTTCCAGGCTCACAAAATCATGCCCCTGCTGCATTAGAAACTCTTCCACAACTGGCTGTATTAGAAGCTCCTCCACACTTGCTCACCCGGCACACACGCGGTGTCACCGGCTCCCCCGGTACCAGCGCCAGGCTCAGGCACCCGCTGCAGCCCCAGCCCTGCACGGCCGCACGTCTGCTCAGAAGCTCAGACTACCCACATTCTTTTTCTCGACGGCTTTTGGTTGTGTTATGACCATGATCTATCTGGCTGATCTGTCTGTCTTGCTAGAGAAAGCAACCAGTGTTCCCTGCTCCCTGCCTGCCCTCGCGCCTCTCCCGGCTCCCGCCGCTGCCGCCCCGCGCTGCCGCCTGCTCCAAGATTGGGTTTTTTAAAGCTTTCACTGGATCCAAACAAAGCAACAGGACAATAAAGGGGCAAGGAGATAGTTTCTCGAAGTCTCTGGAATGCTACCAATTCTGTTGCTAATCCACTCAATTTTAGTTTGTTCGCGCAGGCCCTTCTGACGTGGCATTAGTTCGGAAGTTGGTGCTGCTTCATTGCACTGTTGTTTATTCAGTAACTGTGACAGCAGTTGCTGCACCATATTTTGAAAAGCTACATGGGACTCAGCAGAATTACCAGCCAGCTGCCTGGCCTAAAACCAGGAGCCTCAGACGTGCCACTTTGTCACCTTTCAAAACCAAACCCATGGAGTGGGTATTTACTGTTACAATCCTATGAACAGCTCTGCAGCCATAGCTGTGGAAATCCTGGCCCACGTGCACGATAGCAAATGAACTCTCTGAATTTTAGTCTGTAAGCTGTGCCATCTAGTGTGGTGACAGGGAATCTCAGCTGTAGCTGAAGAGGGAGTGAGGAGTGCCCAGCTGAACCAGGGCTGTGCTGCATCTGTCCCTCTGGTCTGGCTCTGACTCTGCCTATCAGGGATGCTATTTAGGGAGCACTTTTTGAGCCTGGCCAGTGCCTGATCCCCTGGTATCCACAGTTGCTGTTGGAGAGTACTGCTCTTAGACAAGCCTTGTGTGTGTGAGGTGCTTCTTCCAGTTCTACTTTTATAACAGAACAAAATGGCAACACAGAATCATAGCATCACAGAACCATTCAGGTTGGAAAAGACCCTTGGGATCACCAAGTCCAACCATCGTCCCTACTCTACAGAGTTCTTCCCTAAATCTAAACATGAACACGTATAAAACCAATACAAATTAAGGAGCCCTGCTGTTCCCTGTGGCTGTACTGTCGGGGCACCTGGAAGTTCCATGGACAACTTGAGCAGTAGAGTTTGGCAGAGGAAGCTTTGTGGAGGATTGCAGAGAGCTCTTCTTAGCAAAAACCCAGTGCTGCTTTTATTAAGCTCTGTTGAGGAGGGAAAGGAGAACAGGTCACAGGTGAGGCTGGAAGCAGATAGCAGCTTTCTGATACTAAGAGCTGTTGGTGTTTCCCATTGCCAGGCCTTACACTATGGATTCTCACTGTCACTGAGTGAAAACCAAGTCGTCATTGCCACTAGTCAGGTAAAGATTAAGGGGCATGTCTCTGATCCTCACTGCATGTGGTGCCCAGGCACATTCCCACAGCCCTCATGCCCTGCAGTCCTGAACTCTGCTGGGCTCAGGGCCAGTGGTACACAGGGCTCTGGTACTTTCTTAAAGGGTGGTGGTATAAAATTGTGGGCACCATGGCCTGTTTCTTTCAGATCCATTGAAGAGTCATCCACATTTTGCTCTTGTCTGTGTTTTAGGGTCAAAGGACCAGGCACCATTCTACTCTTAACAATTTTGGACTGGCATGATTCCTGAAAAATATAGAACAACATGTAGTAACTTCCTTGATCATATTTCCTGTTGATAGAGCAGGTGCCAACTGCTAGTGCTGCCTAAGGGTGCTTTGGTAGTTACCCCTTGCAGCAGCAAGTAAGCAGGAGTAAATCAAGCATAACCATGTTCAGCACCATTGACTCTTTTAGGCTAAAGAACACCTGACAGAAGACTTCTGTCCTGTGAAGTTTTCTTGTGAAGTTTTCTAACCCAGTCATTTGCTAAGGAGGTGTTTTTTCTTTGAAGCCAAAGGAGTAGACATGGAAATGGTAAGATTTGCTTGGGAATATACCAAGTGGTAAAAGAGGAGGCACAGCAGAGTGGAGGAAGGCAAGTAAGGAGTGTAGTGAGAAGGGAGGAGCACAGATAGAGCTGTGGAATCAAGTACAGAAGTAAGGTCTTTTGTTCAGCTCTTCTTCCTCTCCCCTGTGAGAAGAGGTACCCAAAGGCAGAGCTAAAAGGAGATGGGAAAAGGAACATCATCATATCTTAACCATAGCTCATAAAGCTTTGTCTTAAGTAGCTTTCCTTAGAAGCCAGATGAAAATCCAGAATTCAGGACTCTGCTGCCATGGAGGTTTTCTTGGCAGTTTGCTGGACTCCTTCTGTGTTGGATGTCCACCCAACCAGGTAGAAAAGCGGGAAGAGCAAAGTACTCACATACTTGGGACCTGCATCACACGCTGGGAAGAAGCCGTGACCCGGACTGCCTTCCTGTGCCAGCCTCTCCCTGTCAATCCCGGGCACCCCGGGCGGTGCCCACCCTTGGGATGGAGCGGGCAGGCGGCACGTCGGGAGCTTGTCTGACAGCGAAAGCTCTTCCTTTCCAGGCAGCAAAGAGGTGGTTTCCCTCTGTTGCTATTAGCTTTGGAAGTGTAACGTTTTCCATGCCTTCTGTCCTAGACTGCTGACCAAGAAGTTGCTTTCTGCAGTGAGACACTGAAGGATGAAGGGAGAGCAGAGGTTAGAGCTGCTGGGAGTCCCATCCTCTCCACTGGCTTCAGAGTGGTTAGAACTGAGGACACCACAGATCTAGACCAGCTTTACCTTAAATAGCCATGACAAACAGGAAGGCAGCCAGTGAAGAGGGAGGAAAAGCTGTTTCTCATAATCAGGAGATGTGTGTGTGTGACTTGCAGTCCTGCAGGAAAGCCAGGCACCCTGAGAGCCTTTCCTCGTGTCCCATGAATTAAAGGCAATAGGCTGAAAGGGACCTCAGGACTCCAGTTTAGGGCTGGTATTTGCAGGCTGCTGGTAGCCTGGAGGTCACCATGAATGTATTTAACCTCCTCCCCTCCAATACACACATGGGTGGCAAATGTTTCTGCCTGTCAGCAGGCACAGGTTCCCTAGTACTGCCAATTACAAATCCCAATGATTGTAATTCTAGGAGTAAAATCAAAGTATTGTAACACAGTAAAGCTTAGCTGTATCTCAAGGTATTTGTTTTTCATAGACACCAAAATAATTGTAAAATGCAAGAAGGTCTGTGGCTTCTCTTAAAAAAAAACCACAACTTTTTATCTTAACAGTAAGTGCTGGTCTGGTTTACCTTCCTGCCATGAGAAAAGGAGACTGAGGGGTGACCTCATTAATGTTTACAAATATGTAAGGGGTGAGTGTCAGGGGGATGGAGTTAGGCTTTTCTCAGTGATGACCAGTGATAGGACAAAGGGTAATGGGTGTAAATTGGAGCACAGGAGGTTCAAGGTGAATATCCGAAAAATTTTTTTTACTGTAAGAGTGACAGAGCCCTGGAACAGACTGCCCAGGGAGGTTGTGGAGTCTCCCTCACTGGAGACATTCAAAACTCACCTGGATGAGTTCCTGTGTGATGTACTCTAGGTGACCCTGCTCTGGCAGGGGGGGTGGACTAGATGATCTCTCGAGGTCCCTTCCAGCCCCTAAGATTCTATGATTCTATGAGAAAACATGATGTGAGCTGCTCTTGAAAGAGGGATAAACTTGAGCCTTCAGGGTGATCACAGAATCACAGAATCTCAGGATGGTGAAGCTTGGAAGGGACCTTCAAGATCATCAGGTTCCAACCAGGTTCCAACCCCCTGCATGGGCAGGGACACCTCCCACCAGCCCAGGCTGCACAAGCCTCATCCAACCTGGCCTTGAACACCTCCAGGGATGGGGCAGCCACAGCTTCTCTGGGCAACCTGGGCCAGTGCCTTCCTGCTCTTATGGTGAAGAATTTCTTTGTGACATCTCACCTAAATCTCCCCTCTTTCTGTTTAAAACCATCACCCCTTGTCCTGTCACTGCCCTCTCTGGTGAAAAGCCCCTCCCCAGCTTTTCTGGAGCCCCTTCAGGCACTGAATGGTGCTTGGAGGTCTCCAACAGCTCCATGTCTCTCCTGTGGTGAGGGCTCCAGAGCTGGACACAGCACTCCAGGGGGGTCTCACCAGAGCAGAGCAGAGGGGCAGAATCCCTTCCCTGGCCCTGCTGGCCACACTTCTTGTGATGCAGCCCAGGACACAAATGGCTCTCTGGGTTCCAGTGGTCACTGGTGGCTCATGTCCAGCTTCTCATCTCCTCCCACCCCCAAGTCCTTTTCCTCAAGGCTGCTCCCCAGCCATTCAGCCCCCAGCTTGGATTTGTTCCTGGGGTTTCACCAAATCCTGCTTTAGCAGGGGTGTTGGACTAGATGATCCCTAGTGGTCCCTTCCAACCCTGACAATTCCATGATTCCAGGAATAGACTGAAACAAGAATATAATATTCAGTTACATTATATTTTTTGTCCCAGTAATGGGGAGAGGTGAAGACCCCAAAGCATAAAACACAGTATAACACATGTGGCTAAATTCTAGGAAATATTAAGTGTCTCAAGCTTATCTCAGGGTTCAGTGAAGTTGTTCAGTAGCTCTTGGATACTCAATCATAAATAAAGTGTTCCAGCAAATTCATGCTGATAAACTCTCAAGGTTAACTAACACCCTGGAGACATTGTGCTTTGACTTCCATGTAGATTCTTTGCATTGTCAGGCCCATAGAAAAATGCAGCATAAAAGAGATCCAAATATTTATTTCCCAACAACTTTTAACACAGAAATTTATCAAAGTCCAAAGTCTGAAGAGCACTGAGCAAACAAATAGAAGCTTGAATTTTGTAGTTAAAGAAAAAGGACATCTGTGTTCGTAGCTGACAGGTACAATCTTCTAAGCTGGAGAGAGCAAACAGTTGATTCTGAGAAAACAGCAGTGAAAATTTCTTCTTAGCCCAGCTGTGAAGTTTATTTACTGTGAAATGAATCTTTTTGTCATCACTGAAGGGGGGACTCGGAGCCATCTCACCAGGTTCACAGAAATATGGCTTTTATATCATCTGGAATATTTGCTTGGACTCAGTGCCAGGTAGAACAATCTGCCTTTTTCAGGAAGGATTTTGTTGAGCTTTGTCTGAATTTTATCTGAATCATAGAATCACAGAGTGGTTTGGGTTTGAAGAGGCCTTAAAGATCATCCAGTCCCGACCCCCTGCATGGGCAGGGACACCTCCCACCAGCCCAGGCTGCTCCAAGCCCCATCCA
This sequence comes from Chaetura pelagica, assembly GCF_000747805.2. Classification (NCBI taxonomy): domain Eukaryota; kingdom Metazoa; phylum Chordata; class Aves; order Apodiformes; family Apodidae; genus Chaetura; species Chaetura pelagica. The sequence goes on along the minus strand of NW_009952445.1, from coordinate 476,740 downwards.
ACCTGCCCTTCAACACTGCCAGGGATGGGGCAGCCACAGCTTCCCTGGGCAACCTGGGCCAGGGTCTCACCACCCTCACACTAAAGAATTTCCTCCTCATGTCTCACCTCAATCTCCCTCTTCCATTTGGACTAGATGATCTCTCGAGGTCCCTTCCAGCCCCTAAGATTCTATTTTTAATCCATTCCCCCTTGTCCTCTCCCTCCCTGCCCTTGTCCCAAGCCCCTCCCCAGCTTTCCTGGAGCCCCTCCAGGCACTGGAAGGTGCTCTAAGGACAGCCCCAGCTCTTCCAGCCTGTACTCATTGCAGAGCTGTTCCAGCCCTCAGCCCTCCTCTGCACTTTCTCCAAAAGCTCTATGTCCTTCCTGTGTTGAAGGCTCCAGAACTGGACACAGTTCAATGTCCAATGTTCACAGATACAATGAAGTATCACATGAGCCAAGGCCATGGAGAGGAGGAGAGCAGAAATTAGTCACAGAGGGCTCCAGGTGAGCTTACTTTCTGTTGATCAGAGCTTCCCCCCCCCCCTGCAGCCTGACTATATTTCATTTTACTTTGTGAACCACTGAAGGCAAGCATTTCATTCTCAGGGGGTTAAGATACTCTTAATCTTCAGCAGATGACTCAGACCAAACCTTTATAGAATTTCTGAATATGGGTGTTCATGCCCTGTTGGTTTAGGTGATGCTTTCCTGAAAGCTGCAATCATTACAGATTGGGTATCACAGACCTGCATGGGGGCATCTTCATTGATGTTACATATTTCTCCTCCATGAAATAAAGAGTATGGGGTAGAAATAAGGCAGCAACAGGAATCTTTCCTTTCCCTTGAAATGCAGTTTTGCTGACATCAAACTTGCCTTCCCTATTCTGAAACCGTTCCTGCAAGTTCCTTACATTTGAGTTCCTTAAATGCTTGAAAGGACATGTCATCCATTGGGCACTTAGTCATGTGCTGCTTTGGTCTGATGACAAGAGAAAGCATCAAGTCCCTTCCCACCCACTCATGTCAGAGGAAAAGGCAAGACATGAGCCAGTAATTTGTGCTTAACAAGCCAGTAGTTGGTGCAGGGACTCCATCCTGAGACCCAGGTCACATGCTGGAACCAACCAAGGGGGTGATTCTTATTTGGTTTTGCTTCCCCAAAGTATTTCCTGCTTTGACCTCACCCTGTCAAGGGATCCAGCTAACCTACAGAAAGTATTCCAGACTGCACTGCTTAATGGCTCTCACCATAGGGGCCAGCATTGCTTTTGGCCACTAGACATCCAGCACTCCAGATTGAGGCACAACAACGTGCAGCATTCCCTGGGGCTGGTGCCTGCAGCCTGACAAGGAATGGGGACAGATGAGCTACATCTCACAAGGGGCACGGACCTAGAAATAACCCAAGTGTGTTGGTTTGTTTGCCCTCCTGAGGAAGCTGGAGGTGGGCAGGCAGTGCAGAAGGTTTTCCAGCAGCATTTGCTCTCCCCTTCCCAGCTAGTGTATTTTTTTTCCCTCAGTACTCCTTTTGTGTAAAAATGGTGCAGAAAATTGAACAGAGCATTGCCACAAACAGCTGCAAGCAGTTGTCCTGCTAGAGGGAGGCTGGCAACCTGCCCATCCCAACGTTTGGTGAACTTTGTTTACTCTACCAGAAGAAAATCCTTCTTGGCACTGGCTCCCCGCATCGTGGTGCCAAAGCTTTGCATCCAGCAGGTGGTCTGAAGGGCAAGGATTCTGAGCTGCTGACCTCCTGTGGCATCTCTACCCCTCCTCAGGTGGGGCTCGGAGATGGACTGCAATGGCTGAAGGGGACAGTTTGTCCCAGCATCTCCTAAGGGAACCACTCTGGTTTCTTTAACTCCTCAACCTGTTAAGTGCAACAGACACTGGGAATCAGGAAGAGACTCCTAATGGAAGCCTTTTTGGTCTCTTTCCTCATCTGTGCCAGTAAGTGCAATGCATTTAAGGACTGAGGCTGCAGGACCTGTGCATGCTGAGACTCCAGAGAGCTCAGTTGTGCTGCTCTCACCCCACTGATGCTGCCTGCTAAAAGACACCTACACTTCAGGATTGTAATGAGAGTCAGTCGATCACCTGAGTAAACAATAATGTCCTGCAGGCTGGCAAACTAATCTAATTGCAGCCTTCAATGTTTATTTCAGGAGCGAGGGAAGATACCAGCCTGTGACAGAAGACAGGCTCAAAGCAAACTATGTTGTCTTTACCTCTGGAACGATGTTGTCTTTCAGATGAGAGTGAAATAACTGAGGGTGGTGGCTTAGGTGAAGGCCCATCTCCTTTGTGAAATCCTTCTGGGTTTCCCTTTTTGACCTGAGCTTGCAGCTGGGTTTACCAGATGTTTTCTGTGCCTTTTGTTGGGCCAGGTGGGCTCTACTCCATAGCAAGAAGAGTGAAAGCCCTTCCACAGATGATGTTACCACATGGAGGAGGGAAGGCATTTCTGAAATCATCCAGGCCACTTTTTAAGAACCCCCATTGCTGGCCATTAACCAAATTCTATAACCTCTGTTTGGTGCTGTGTGCTGGCAGGCATCTTGATGACAGCTTTACCTTGTACCTCCAACCAATCCCCTCTAGTTAGTGCAGGCAAACACTGGCTTTATAAAGAAGACAGTTTTAAGACTGACTTGCCTTTTATTAAGAAACCAGGCTCTCAGTCACCCAACTCAACTCCAGGCTCTCTCTGTTTTCTCTGCCCTGTCCTTGGGACGTGGGCTCCACACACTCTTCTTGCCTGCACCCATGCTGGCCAGGTCTGCCAGGAGCCCTGCCAGGTGACACATTGTCTTCATGGCTGGTGCAGATAAGAAAGCTGAGCTGAATTATGGCTGTTCCACTCCTCTGTTGGCACAGCCAGGGTCTCCTGTGCTCCGCTGTGTTCTTGGCTCCTCTCTGGGCACTCCTGCACTTGTGCTTGCCCCTTGGTGTTCCCAGTGGTCCAGGTCTGTTTGCAGTGCCCATCAGCAACAGAACAAGCAAACCTGGCTGGTCCTGGAGCTTCTTTAGGACTGTAGAGAAAAGTGAGGGTTTGGACAAGTTCTGTCAGTCTCCCTGGGCTCCAGCTCAGCCTAAACATAAGGGCTCCTCCCATGACCTGAGGTGTTGGAGAAGAAAGCAGATGCAGAGTAAAACTTAATGGACAAGATCAGGCACTTGCTTGGTGACTGTTGCAATTCGTGTTGGAGGAATATGCAGTCTGGCAGCTGTAACTTGATTTAAGGTAGTAAAACTTGGGCAGTAGGAGATTCACTGATTAAATGGGCTTGGCACTGTAAGCCAGGTCCTCAGCAAACTTGTTACGCTGTTGAGGTTATCCAGCCAGCCTCAGATTCCAGGGTCTCCCAGGTATCCCAGTGCGTGACCTGCAGCTTCCTCTCCTTCCTTTCCTAGAAAGATGGATGTTTTACAGCTCAGCACAAGTTACAGCCTCTCTTACACAGCCACTAGGGACCATCTCCCACCCCACAACCTATTTCCTTCATCCCCTAGGTCGGGTCTTTGGGCACGTTACTCGAGGATGCCCATCTCAGCAGTGAGGGCTGTAGCACCTGTGGCTGGACTGAGAACCAGATGTGCAGCCGAGTGAAGAGGTGCTGTGGGTCGGTGCCTGAAGGGATGGGGAGGAGGGGATGGGGGCTGATTAGGTCCAAGAGTGAAATCTGGGTGAGGAGAGAAATCTGGGTGAAGAGAACAGTGAGGAAAAGGTGGCCTGAAGCAATGCCCTGTCCTCCCACACATGTTTGCCACCTCAGAATCATGAGGCTCTACACCCAGAAGCAGCTGATGAGTCAGAGAAGCAACAAACCAAACCAGAAGTAGCTGATGGGTGAGTTGCCTCACTTGCTAATTTTGGTATAGTTCAGATTATCAGGAGTAAGATCGTGTGTGTGTAATTTAAAATGTACTATATGATCATTATCATAATTGCAGCAGGCATGTGTGTATATGTGTGGATTACAATTCCTGAGGACTGTGGCTATTAAACAAGAGAATGTCAGAAACATGAGAGTCAAGCAGGACTAAATTTCAGAAGGAAGTGCATTTTTGCTGCTGTTTTCTTAATAGCTGTAAATATTTATTTCCTCCAAAGCGAAACCAAGTGCTGAAGACAAATCTCTCATCTCCTAAAAAGTCATTGTCCCAGATCTAGAAGTCAAAGCAGTGCTGGAAAGGCAAATCCCAGCCTGGCCTGGCAGATGCACTTACCTTATGTGCATCCCCAGGGCAAAGGCTGTTGCTGGACAGGCAGCAGCTTTGTTCAGAGACCTTTCTGAGGTCACTGTTGAAGGAGTAACTGCAGAGAAGCTCTTCCCTACAGTGAACTACTTTCCTGCCAGCAGTTCATTACTACTGTGTGGGGAAAATAAATTAAAGCTTGAGTGAAGTGAAGAATAAATTAAAGCTTGAGTGAAGGTCACTCCCCACTTAATATGCCTTTCAGAAATGTCTCGATTCTTATGATCAGTTGATTATTTTATTAATGATGCACAGAGTACTAAAAACATACGTAGTATGTGTCAATTCATTGATGATAAGGGCGTGTCATCCTTGTGTCATGCTGGCCATGAAAGGCAGAAGAGCAAAGTCTCTGAAAACATCATCCTTCCATATTGCCAAAAGGTGTTTCCCAAGAGCTGCTCCTCCAGTACTGGGAGTGTGCTGCATGTCAAGCTACTGGGAAGCAGCCAGCCAGGAGAGGTGCTTGTGGTGAGCTGTCAGGAAACCTGAAATGTTCTTTCATGCCTTTAGGTCACAGCTCCTAAAGGAAGCAACACCAGGTTTGGATCCAGTTAGACCTGGTGTGAACAGGTCTGTCAACAGAGACAGATGATTGTAGCACCAAAGTCTGAAGTAAGAACAAGCAAGATTCCTGTCTTGTGTGGCGAAGACCAGAAATCCATAAAATAACATGGATGCACACAAAGAGACCATGAACCCATCCTACCCATCCTACCTGTTGTTTCCACCCCTCTATTGTAGCCAACTTAAAACATTTGCTAAAGAAAGGACTAATAGTTACAGGAGTAGGATTAAGGATTTCTAGGAACAGTTCTGATTTGGCTGAACTGTGCTGTATGGATTCCTAATTCCTTCCCTGACAACTCTTTTCCTTCCTTACATATACCATAAGGAGCCAAGTAACTAGTGTTACGGAAGCAGAAGAAGCCATGTTGACAATGTCAGTAAGGAGTAACTTGGCATTTCCTCAAGATTTTCCCAGTGCATGGGACAGGACTACTTAATCCATGGTTTAGTTTTTAAGGAAGGGTTCTTAAATCATTTTACCACACAGAAATCATCAGGAGAGGCCCCAAACTATTCCCCTGGGAGCATGAAGCTTAGAATCATAGAATCATTTTGGTTGGAAAAGATCTGTAAGATCATCAAGCTTGCCCATTTCATCATGAGACACTGCAAAGCCTAGGGGAGCCCACCAGTATATGTCTGTGGCCGACTCCATGGCTTGCTTGGCGTGTTCTCCCACACTTGGGTTTCTCCAGACCTTAATAACTCAGCGCTCTCTGACTTACCTGCCCTCCACACCCCTTGCAACTTTACATTTCAAAGGGATCCTGCTGGCAATATGCATCCATTTTAATGTCCTTGTCTCCTACAGGACCCAATATTGTCCTTGTAGGCCATCAGGGAATGGCCATTGACAGGGAAGGGACGATCTATTCCAGGTATCAATTTTCCCTTTGCTTTTTTGCTACATGATGGTCACTGAGGGCCCAGCATGGGAGCTGGCACCTGTTAAGCACCTGCAAGTTCTCATCTGTTGATAAACTGGTGAATGGCAGCCAGAGGTTTAATTCCTGACAGTATGCAAAAGAGAGGGCTGCCCACCTCCATAAAAGCAACCATTCTTGATAGCTAGATGATGTCAGTCCCTGTAATATTTACCTCTTGATTTCTTCTGTTGTATATCCCAGAGGAAAACACAGGTAGGATTCAGAAACATGGTGATGGAGATGGAAGTAAACAGCACCACAAATAAAGAGATAAGACAACAATGCAGCACATGAGCAGAGTAACTGCCATGAACTGCTGCAAATACTTGTGACAGAGGTAGTTAAGATTGGCAAATAAAATAGTAAAAAAAGTGAAAGTTGTGGAGACAGGGAAGATTTAATGGAAAGGAGTAAGAAAAGACAAAGAATGAGGACATGAAGACTTGTTTGGTAAAGACATTTCCATGTTTTCCTGAACGTGGGCCTTATCTGCCTTCTCCCCGTGTAATGCCAGTGGGATTTTGCAATGGGAAGATCTGCCTCTGCTTGCTTCAGGGACTGGGAATTATGACACAGTGCAGTGCCTGGAGCCAGCAGTGCACCCACTGCATTCCCATGCTGCACTTGAGAGGTGGAGTCACTTTGCACGGGAACGTTTTAAAGAGATCCTTGCTAGGAAGCAGCTTCTTGATTACCAAAGATAAATTAATTTGCCAAGAAAAAAAAGAAAGATAAAATCATCCCCAGTGATAATCTAAAAAATCTGTAGGGAGAAACAATGGGGCTCTGTGCATCACAAGGGTGAGTTTTTATGAAAAACAAACAAACAAAAACATTTAATGAAGAAAAAATAAATAAGTTCTGCAGAAATAATTGCTTAATCTATAAATATTCATGCCAGGACTCAGCTAAAAGAATTTCAGTGGTCTCGTGGGCTGCAAGAATCCTTTGTCTGTTGTGGTAGCAAACCAGATTTAGTCTTTGGAAAAAAAATAAAAATGTACCTCCCCTGTAAGATACCTCCAATTGCTGGAACCCCTGAAACATTCCTGTGTTTCTTTTGATTTTCCAGGGTCTGAGGGCTCAGCTAATACAGCACGTTCTGTAACATCATTAATAAGAAATGCTTCATGGCTGTGAAAAGTCGCTCTGATAAATGGGTTTCTGTCTATTCTTGATCTCCTGTATTTATGTCTCATTTAGAGAAAATGAACCTGGCCAGCTTCTTCCTGACATTGGAATGCATGGATTGGGATATCCTCAGGAAAAAATCCCAAGCTACAGAGCAGTTAAACTACTTTAGGTGAGAATTTCAAGAAAGAGAAGAGGTCTCTATTCCACTGCTTCAGCCATGGAAAATATATTTAATAGGCTGCAGGAGGACACATTTGCTTGTACAAATTGCTACTACAGCTGGTCCCCAACAAAGGCCAATATTTTATGGTTTTAGAAAAGATTTGTGATTTGAGAGAGAGAGAATCCCTATGGATGATTTTTTCCGAGGGGGAGAATTCTCTTCCTGTAGTTAAATTAGGGATTCTTCAAAAATGGATTCTAGCTATTTACTCTGCTGCTTGCTTTTTGGAGAGATGATGATGAAACAGATCTAAGATCACCACTTTGGAGTGGGAATCTAAATTAAAACAAGCTGCCAGAACAACCATTTGTTATTTTTTTTTACCACATGGGTGGAACCACAAGGATTTTAGTTTTCCAAACAGCTGTGAAATGTGGCCTCAAAGCAAAAGGGGAAAAAATAAAAGGCACGTAGTACCATAACACTGTTGCAGCAATTACAATTCCAGGAAATCAGTCCATTTTAGCAGGAAATCCACCTGGTGTTCTGCTCGCTTTCCTGTAGGGAAGGCATTATTTGGATCAGGCTGATGATGGCAATGCTGCCAGCCCAGTGGTTTGGGAAGGGCAACAGGGGAGGGAACTGACTGCTGACTTTCAGAACACTAGTGCTGCTCGCAGCTTGATTAGGGTTATGGGACAGGAGCCCTGTGTGGCAGGAGGCTTTCCTTCCCTTTGTGCAATGGGAAGGTCATGCTGGAAAGCAATCAGCACGAGATCATTGCTGGGAAAGCCCCTTGCAGGGGCTGTCTTTCTCTCCCTATAGCAGTGACCCCAGGAGGTGATTATGGGTGGGAAGTTGGACAAATAGTGCCCAAGGTCTTAGAGCAGAAATGGGTTCACCAATGTCCTTCTGAGGAGTGGCTTAACTGTGTTAGTGGAACCATAGAGTTCTGGTGTGGGTTGGAGGCACCTTGAAGATCATCTGGTTCGAACCCCCTGCATGGGCAGGGACACCTCCCACCAGCCCAGGCTGCTCCAAACCCCATCCAACCTGCCCTTCAACACTGCCAGGGATGGGGCAGCCACAGCTTCCCTGGGCAACCTGGGCCAGGCTCTCACCACCCTCACAGCAAAGAATTTACTCCTCCAGTCTCACCTACATCTCCTCTCTTCCAGTTTTAATCCATTCCCCCTCATCCTCTCACTACAAGTCCTTGTTCAAAGTCCCTCCTCAGCTTTCCTGTCAGCCCCCCCACCCTGAGGGTGTGTTGGTGTCTCACCACCCTTGCAGTGAAGATTTCCTTCCTAATATCTCCTCTAAGCTGCACTGTATCGAATTATGGTGGCATCTGATCCCTGTGAAGCTTCATTCAGTCTCAAGACAGCCTGTGTTCCCTGCAAGTTTTCCCTAATCATCTTGCTGCCTTTTTTTTACTTCTTTTCCAGAAAGCCTTTTCAAGCTGCCTGAAGGGACAGGCTCTGTCAGATCCATCCACGTCTGACGGGCGAGATCTCAGGCTTCTCCTTGCGAGCAGGAACAAACCCCCCGCAAAGCTGCCTGGAGAGAACTCCTTTTCATTCCTATTTACTTGATTTTCATCCAGTCCAGGCCCAGTGCAGCCTGAGCTCCATCCTGAGCCCCAGCCCTGCTGGCTGGTGCAGGGCAGGCATCCCCGGTATCCACCAGCAAGGAGATGCTGGCGATGGCAGGGACTGAGGCCAGGCCAGGCTGGCCTCTTGGCCCAGTTTTACAATCTGTTGTTTAATCAAATGATTCATCTTCTCTACTTGTCTGCTTACTCAGGGCCTACCTGAGGTGTGTCCAACGCCCAAAGTGTTGCTGACTCGTTGAACTGCTTTTGCACAAAAAAGAGATTCTCTATCAGAGGATATTGCAGCTGGGACCTCCAAACGAGGTGTTATTTCCTAAGTTAGACTATCTCTCTTGCCTTATTTGTTCTGCACAGGACAGCTTCTGGCCAACCTGGGAAGGCACTGGTCATTACCAATAAATATTGAAACCCCCTTTTCTAGGGAGTTCCGAAAAATCAATTTGCCAGTGTTGACCACAATGATTCCCTTTCCCAGTTGTCCCTAATTTCACTGGATGGGTCGTATTGGGATGATTCCATAGGCATATCTCACATTGTTGGGAGACCTGCTTTCCTGTAGGACATAAACTCCTGGCCACTGTTTTCTGGTTTAACGATTGCTACGGGGCCTGGGCTCCCGGGGAGCCTGTTCACATTCAGCAAACACTGGAGCCCACGACAAATGAGATGGTGCTACTGAGCGACGGCCTGGCAGTGCCCCTTCCTTCCCTCCCCCGGGAGCGGGGCACATTCCCGGGAGCGGGGCACATTCCCGGGAGCGGGGCCTATTCCCGGGAGCGGGGCACATTCCCGGGGAGCGGGGCACATTCCCGGGAGCGGGGCCTATTCCCGGGAGCGGGGCACATTCCCGGGAGCGGGGCGCAGACCCGGGAGTGGGGACAC
>NW_009952445.1:449063-465554 GCF_000747805.2 Chaetura pelagica | reverse complement strand
CCCCCAGGGCAGGGAAGCCCCTGCCCTGCAGCAGCCAGCGGGGCTGGGGCTCACGGTGGAGCTCAGGCTGCAGCTCAGGCCGCGCTGGGCCTGGACTGGATGGAAATCGAGTAAATAGGAGCGAAGAGCAGTTCTCTCCAGGCAGCTGTACTGATGCTGAAGCAGCCGCCGTGGTGAGGAGCCCCCTCCCGTGCAGCAGCGCATGAGGTGGGGCAGGGGCACCTCACGCACCCCTCCTGTGTCGCCATCCCTAGCACGGGTTCCTTGCAGCTTCCATGCAGCAGCGTGTTCTGCTGCTCCATTTGCTGCTGCCCCTGGAGCACAGCCAGAGCTGCTCCGGGGCTGAGACACGGGCTGGTTTCTCAGCCTGGGCGATGACAGGGAGTTATCGCACCCTGTTGTTAAAGGCTGCTTGTAGCATCCTTCGTGGAGACCCATCCTGGCATGGCTATGAATGTTCTGCCTGTTCATGGTCTGCCTGAGCCTTTGTTCCTCTCTCATGCTGGCTCTTTGCCTTCATCTGGAGGTCCAGTGAGAAAGGTCAACTGCGTTCATGTTAGTAAGTCCCACACATGGCCAGAGAAACAACTGCTCACCAGCTGTTTGCCTTATGAAAACGTCTGTGAAACGTGTAAGTGAATAATTATTTATCTACCTAGTCTGAGGAATATCACCCTGTCTGTTATTCTGACAGGGAAGCCAAGAGTGCTAACAAGTGAAGTGACTTGACCCCTGCTGTTGTCTTAACTGGTGACCAAAGTCTGCTGATGCCCTGTGATGATCCCCAGCCAATGTACTGTTCTTTTCTTTGGGGTATTGACAGAGAGCATTTCCTCATATAGCAGCTGTATTGTCTTCACTTAAATCGGTTTGGTTTAGTGAGCACAATTTTCGGGTGGTAATTAGCTAAAAGCAAGTTGTGACACTGTGAAGTGTGCCTGTAAACTCCAGGGGACAGCCAAAAAAAAAAGGCTGCCATAGGACCAGCAGTGGTGCAGCTTGCCAGTGTGTCAGCTGCTCTTCAGGAACTGCTGGTACAGCTGCTCTGGCAGCGTTTGCTTCAGGTACGTGCCTCTGCCACACTGGGGTGCAGTGTGGTTTGTCCTGAAGTCATTTGATGGCCAGCTCATACCTTTTGGAGGCAGTCTGAAAGCCAGGTGTGTTGTGATGTGAGTGTTCATGTATGCGAAGTTGTATGCAAAGCAAGCTAGTACAGTGCATTGGCATGTGCAGTTCCATCTACCCATGTCTCAAGTCTGCCTGGAGAGGAGCCTCTCATCCTCTACATCACAGCACAGGGTCTAGTTTCAAGTCTCCCTCGTGCCCTTATCAAAAGAGCAGTAGCATGAAAAAAAAAAAAGAAAAAAAGGCTTGGTGGGAGAGTTAGGACTGTCAGGAATTAGGTGTGATCCTATTATCTCTTAGCTACATGCTCCTTACCTTCATGGGTCATTATGTAAGAGTGAGTTGGTATTCCCTCAAGCAGGATAAGGTTTCCAGGGCTGTGTTTTCCTGCTTACTGCTCCTCAGCTTGTGCTGGTGTACATCTATATGGCACAGGATCAAGTGTCCTGCTCCTCGTGCCAGCCATTGTCTCCCTCCTGGCCTTCTCCAGGAGCCACATGCACCAACTGTGGGAGGACAGTTTTTGGCTCCAGAGCAGTGTACTCCCATTCACTCTGCTGATTCAGCTGCTTTCCACACATGCTTGGTCCCATGTGAGCTTCTTGTCATTTGTGTGTAGTCTAGAAAGTTGCTCCTCTCTTGTGTAACCACGGATGCAGCTTAGAATAGCTTGTGCAAATAGACAAATTTCAATTTGCCTTTGGAATGTGGCAAGACTAGAGCTTTTCCAGCTCTCTGTGGTCCAGGGCATTTGACATGAAATGTCTCTGTGCTCTGGCCTTTCCTTAACCTCCTGAACCTTGCTGTCACTGGAAGAGCTGCAGAAGGGGCAGGAGGCTGCCCTTAAGACGGGTAGTCCATACTCCTTTGAGGGCTTTGCAACAGGCCTGAAACAGAGTTGCCTTGCAGTGAGGAGCTGTCTTTGCAGTATCAGATACAGCTGAAATGAAAGGCTGCGTTTTGGTGCATCTAAAGCACCTGTGTGTCCAAACTCGGACCTGTGAACCACTGAGGATGGCTTTCAGTAGGAAAGCTGCATGCTTGCCAGCCAAAGGCAGAGTTCTTGGATTCAGAGGGTGTGTGGGCAGAGTGGGGAATGCAGCAGGCCTGGGAGAACTCCAGGCTGGAGACTTCACATCCCCTTGAAAATCAGCAGGCAGATGTTGTAGGGACAAGGACAACAGAAGCACCTTTCCTGGGAAGTGTTCATATCCTGTCAACTTACACTCTGTCTTATTTCCCAGACTTTGTGTGAATTAACATGCCATGCCTGATCAGACTGTCTAACTTAGTCAGTACCTGTTTGTTGTCAGGGGCTAGCACCTTAGGCTCCATCCCATAAGGGCAAAAAAACTGCAATGGAAAAGAAAAATTAGCTGCCTACAGGATAGAGGTCTTCCAAACTGCTGGCAGTGTTCACCTCACACTGTATGTTGGCTATATGGTTATGTATTTTATTGCCATAAGCCTGCAGTTTATGAAAAAGCAGCCCTTGATCTATGCACCTAATTCCAAATTTGGGCAATCAGTCCTCTCCCTCAAGTGTTTTCTTTATGCCCCCTACCTTACAGTGGTAATTTTAGAAAATTCATAAACCCATGAAATTTCACTGGACTTTTGTTGCCAGCCATCTCTAGAGCTGGATTGATTGGAGTGTTTAGGACCCTAAAGGACAGGGAAGATATTTTGTCCCTTCACTTAGTTTATGTTTTGATCTTTTGTTGTTGTTGTGGAATACTTAGAGCCCTCAGCACAGTTTTGTGGGGGGTTTAGGTGAAGTATCAGTTGAGATGCTCCTTTTGAGCAGACGATTCCCAAGGGGCAGGGGCAGAGAAGTTTGCTCATGTTGGTCAGAAAGCCTACCCTATCACTTGTCTTGTTGCAAAGTTCATAGATGAACACGTAAAAATGTCTTGGAATTAGAACATTTTGCAGCTTCTGGGGAAAAAAAAAAAAAAAAAAAAAAAAAAAGAAATTTAATTTTCCAAATTTAAGATTCAAAAAATGCTTAGTAGCATTTCCCACCCCCACCATCACTGCCAGAAACAGTTAACATTTCCGTTGTGTGAAGTGTGGCCAAGGCAAGAAAACAGTAAAGAATGAGACAGCTGCAAAGGCAGGACTGGCATGATAAAGTCAGTGGGAAGTAAGCTTTGGTACACTTGAAACGGGTGTGGACTCCACAAGGGAAGGAGAACCCTTGCTCTGCTGCTGCGCGGAGACAGATCACATTGTTTACTGGTTTGAGGGTGGGATCTTGGAGGATTTGCAACCTTGCATCTCTGAGACAGGATCTGTGAGCCTGAGGCCTCTCTAGGCTGCAGCCTGCAGGACCAGAGTCTGACTGGTGTTTTCTGAGGAGTTGAAGTTGTGTCTCTTGTTCTTGCATGTACATGTATCAAGAGGAAGCATCTCATTCTCAAGCCTTACCCAGTGCAGCAGCAGTAATTGAGTGGAGCTGTTTCTTTCACATATCTTAGATTAAAGAGCAGTGCAATGAGCTAGTATCTCAAAGCCTGCCCAACCTAGCAGGGAACACAAGCTCTGGCAACAAACCAGGCCGTCCCAGTCTTGTAATGTCAGGTCTTGCTTGGTGAAGGGGAAGGTCATGAGAGCTAAACTTGAATACCATCAGCTGAGGGACGTGGACATATGTTTTGATCAAAAAATACCTGCTTATATTTTTCTCTCAGGTCCAGGCTGTGTAATATCATGTGACAGCCCTGGTAACATTTGGTGAAAAAGAGAAAAAATGAACCTAACTGTATTCTGTTATTTGAGAGTTTCATGGGAGTCTGTCTAAATCCAGTCCAGAAGTTAATTAATCTGGGTTTACAACTAGGGCTGTCACTGCACAGAGCTATAAATAGACATGTCATTTCTATGGGAAATACAAATGGTGTCATGCAGGTCCAGGAAAAAAAGTCACCAGATGATTTGGTTTCACTACCCTTTTGCTCTGTAGCCCATTTCCCAGGGGATCACTTGTGATTTCAAAGTCTCAAGGGCCTGTACATAAACCAACCTGCCTGAGCAAAGCTCCTTCATTTCTTTTTTGTCAATCTTTGCCTGTAATTTGGTGCAGATGTGTATATAGAGAGTGTGGTAGAAACCTGTGTTATGTCTAGCAACACTGCATCAAATTTGGGAACTTCCTGGTTTTGGTTTAGCTCAGGAGAGGGAGACAGGGGACATGACATATCATAGATGTGATCCTTCTGTCAGAAAGGACGGACTAGAGCCTGAAACTGGCATGAATATGACCACAGTGCAGTTACTTTTTTTTTTTTTAACATTGCACACTTTGACTGAGTATTAGTCTCTCATTTTAGTTGCCCTGAATATGAGAGACATTTGAGCAAGAGATAGGTGTACTGAAAATGCTTTGTAGTTGTTAGGGAGCAGTTCAGATTCAGGTATGGATGGTTAAGGTCAAGACAGGCAATGGTTAAGCTGTTTATCAGTGCCAAGCTTGCACTTACTGTGTTTCATGCATGTGAGAGATGTGAGTTTTATATGTCTTAGGAAGGGAGCAGACATCAATAGTTCGCTACACCACCTTCTCTGAAATAATTTGACTTTGTATTGTGATTAATTGCATATGGAGAAGAGCTGTCATGGTCACCTGAAGGTGTCCCAAATGCACTGCTGTCTCACTCCCAGCCCTTTATGATGGCCTCAGTGAAAAGGTGTGCCTGACTCAGGGAGATTTTCTGTTCCTCATCCTACAAACCCAACTTCAGGAGGGCTCTGCCTGAATGCAGGGATCAGCCTCCTTTCATAGATGACAAGAAAACAGGATCTAAAGTGTTGGGCCGCGTCTAAAATGGTACCTGCAAGGTGCTGGTGGTTGCAGAGAAATGCACCAAGCTCCTGAAGCATGTCTAAAACAGATGATTTTTTGTGATGTGAACAGAATATGGGATTTGAAATTCTGCAGGGTGCTCCCAGCTGGGTTGGCTTTCATTGCTATTCAGCAATGCTGCTGCCATTCCAAGCTCCTGCCAATAAGCTTTTCTTTGAAACAGTCTTCTCTTCATCTAATCATTCAAAATTAAAATCTACAGGGAGGGAAAACAGCTCCTGAAGTGGGAAGGCCAAGAGTGAGTTGGAAGAAAACTGTGGCTGCTAAAGTTAAGACACCATGAACAGTACCCAAGAAATGGCAGCTGTCCAGTCTGCCCTGCTTTTGAGCTTGCACTTACAATATTTGACTTGTTTTCTCAGAAGAATAAAAAGAGCAAGTGTAGATGAGACCCATTTAGTTGCAAATTATTTCCCCCCTCCCCTACCTACAAGTGACAGGGTTTTCAAAGATACCGTTTTCTTTGTGCTTTTTCCTGAAAATGACAGTTTGCAAGCCAGCTTTCTCTTTACTCTCACAGTAGTGGTACCAGTGTTATATGAAAAGCCTTGATTTTGGTGGTGTTGGTGGTGATGCTTTTACAGTTGGGGTGAATTTTACCTAAAAATAGAATGGTAATAAAATGAGGGATTGAGACATATATTCTATGTTTCTAATGCAGCTACATACAGGTATGGTTGTGACTTCCCTTCTAATGTGTTGATACTGGTAGGTTGTGGAATTACTGGCTCATTACTTAAGTGCTTCTGTCATAAAATAATGATTTATAGCTTTTATTTTCTAGGTCCGTGTTTTATTGGTTACAAAATGGACTGACATGTGTAGGAAAATAAAGACGGGGTGAAGAATCTTTGGTCAGAGACTTCAGAAAGGCACAGATCCCAGTATGCCTACATGAGAGAACTTTCTGTCACTTGCATGTTGTCCTCACAGGCCACTGAAAAACAAAGCCTAACTCCTTTGGAGACAGAGTCTTACAGCTGTCCTGGAGTCTTGACATTCTTAGACAAAGAAATGGTAAAGACAAGGGCTCTGAGCTTTTTTTCTGACCTTGTTAGTCCTGAGAGGTCTTTCTTGGGACCTCTTGACTTCCCATTGTTGAGTTCCACTTTTATCTCCAGTGTTGGCATGTTTTGTGGTATCTTACACCAGGTGAGGTTTTTGCTGACACAGGAAGTGCAGCAGGATTGCTGTGGAATTCTGAACAATGCCAGGCAGAAGGGGTGTGTGGAGGGAACCCAAAGAACACAGGCCCCTCATCTACAAGTCATTGTAATGTGTCTGTTCTTGTTGATATTTAATGAGATGCTTCCAAGTAAAAAATACCTACAAACACCTGTAGACATGAGGGCTCAAACCCCATTGCCTCTGCTTGTTCCAAGGGTACAGAATTCCTCTCTTTCCTATAAATATTGCACGGCATCTCTCATTAACAGCTGATCTGTCTTTCTCTTGTTTCAGGGAACAGTATTGAAAAATGGCACAGAAACCTTTGAAGCCTGGGAGGATCCTCCTCCACCAGTCTACATGCAGTTCTACTTTTTTAATGTGACAAATCCTTTGGAAGTGCTTCAAGGTGCTACTCCTCTCGTAGAGGAGATAGGGCCGTACACCTACCGGTAGGACACTTTCACTATCTTCAGATTTCACTCTTGTGTGTGAGGAAGCCAAAAAGTGAAATCCAGAACACTTGTGAGCCCATTCTAGAAAAAAAAACAACTAGCTGTTAGTGTGTGAATCAAAGTTTGGTGCATGCACCACCCAGACAGCACAACTAGAGTGACACCTGGAGAAACCTGCAGTCAGTTTCAGATTAAGCCAGTGACTTCTATCAGATTTGGGGCAAGATTTTGTTTGTGTGCTGGTGTTTATCAGCTGCTGAACACAGAGGAGGTTGGTTGCATCCTGGCCTACTGCCTTGTGAGAGAAGAAAACAGTGACTGGTTGGGTGATGTTTGAGAGTCTGGGGCAAGGAGTGTTGCATAAAAGCATGATTCATGTTCCCTCAGAAATTAGTTCCCAGGTGAAATTGCACAGTTCACATCAGTAAGAATGTGGCCAGAAAACCAGTTAGAGGAGGTTACTACAGGGACCTTCCTCATCCAACCCTCACTATAAATCTACTTAGATTCTGACATGCCTACCATTTTTGCAGACAGCCAACTTCCTAAGACCATGTGCAGTGTTGGAGCTTAGCCAGCCTCTTTAACTCTCCTTCAGCATGACATGGCTACACACTGAACAGGCTGAGTCTGCTGCACATGGAGAGATTTTATGTTCCCCTTAGAAATGGCTTTTCCTTTAGAACTTCATTCTGCTCTGCTGTGTGCAGCAGTGTAAACCAGAAGCAGTCCTGTGCCAGGAAGCATTACAGTCTTCGAAGTCACGGAGGTATGAGAACCATGGCAAAAAAAGTTGATTTCTCATTGTCAGTTTCACTTCTGCTCACAGTGGCCCAGTGCCTGCAGGAGTTGTCTCTCCCTCAGCTGCAAAGTGATCAGAATCTGGTTGTTAGTGTTTCAAAAGAAAATACTGTGTTATAAACGTAGAGCTTTTGTGGTAGCCTTGGTCTCAGCTTTGCTTCACTCTCTGCCATCAGTCTTTTCACAGTCTCCTCTGTATTTCTGTGCTGTGTCTGCTCAGCTCTGGCAAACCACATGTGGTGTTTTGGCAAACTACTTGGTGGTAGATAAGCCAGGAGAGCTGGAGAACAGACAGCTGTGCTTCCAAGCTGCCTCGCTTCTCTTTAGGGCTCTGTGGTATAATGCTGATGATCAGCAGTCCGTGCTCTCTGTCAGGAAGATAAAAAGGTCCAGCTCTAGGTGTAAAAGGGCTCCATGAAAACACACTGGCCCATGATTTCTGACTCAGTCCCCTTGGACATCTCTTTTTCCCCCTTTTCTTAGCTCTGAGTATCTTTCAGGTGTTGCGCACAGCCTGGTTTGTGAAGCTGCACCTTGTCCATGAGAGAGCTGGGTGGGAAGGAGAGGGCTGCTGGTGTGGCTGGTTGGCTTGGGCTGGGCTGGAGGGCTGGCCCAGCCTGGGGCTGGCTGGGAGGGAGCTGAGCCACCAGCCACCCAGGCTCTGCCAGAGCTGCTCCTGCTGGTGCCAGGGAGGGAAGCTGTGCCTTCAGTGCTGCATCTTCCACTGGCTCCTGCCTTGTTTGGTGAGCCTGATCTTGACAGGTCTGAACAGGATTATGTGGGCTGTGCTCTGATAGCAGGAAGAGGAGTTAGAAAGTGGAGGGCTCTTTCCCAGCAGGTTCTTTAATCCTTGCTGAGCTATCACGGCCGACTGTACCAGACTGTCAGCAGTGGGTGGGGGAAAAGAAGCATCTGGGAGGAGAGGGAGAAGGGAGGTATGTTGTAGACATACTGCATGCTGGAGCCAGAGGATAATACTAAGTCTGTCTCACAGACCCCGTGTAGCAAAGCATTAAAGACTCATTTTGGTTTGACACATGGCAGAACACCTAGATGTGTTTCAGGACCATTAAGGTCTGACTTCCTCATCAGGTGGCATTTGATGTTTCTTGTCCCCCATTGCACTTGTTTATCAGTAATCCTGAGTTTTATGCTGCTTGTCTGACTGCTTAGAGAGTAACAGAAGCAACCTCCCAAGCCATGAGGAGTTCACTGCAAAAATTCAGTTGAATTTCCATCATGTCCAGGATTCCTGCCTGAGAATTAAAGGGGAAGAGCTAAAACGAGGCTTTTCTGTGGCCCTGTCACATGTAAGCCCAGAAGTCTTGAGCGCAAAGTACTTTGAAGCCAGCAGAAAGATTCTGATAGGTTCTCAGGTCAGGTTAATGAGACTTACATGAAACCTACGTCTTGTTCTGCCTGGGAGTGAATTTTGCCAGCAGCAAAGAGGCAAAAGTTTCATTTCCAAATTGCATTAAAGGACAATCCCATATATAGTGACTAAATCCTCCTGTTCTGTCTGAAATTGTTCTCTTTCCTTCAAGGTTTTTAAAAATGAGGTGAAAAAATATTAAGTGTAATTAATATGTGGGGTGTAATTTTTGGAAGCACCCTGTGGTGTCTGGTTCAGTGTACACTGACACAAAGGGGGGTTCTGTTGCTGACAGTATCAGTAGCAAAAATGGATCTACTCCTAATGAACTGTACATCCCACCCTTTATATGCTTAAAGCAGTAGAATAGGCAGAAGTGAATTGCAATTAATGTTATGTGTAATTGTTTAACTTGATTAGAGAACAAACTCTCTTGTTTTTCAGAGAATACAGGCCAAGAGTGCACATTCAGTTTTTGGACAATGGCACCAAAGTGTCTGCTCTGAATCCAAAGACTTACGTGTTTGAACGTCAGAAATCAGTTGGAGACCCCAAAGTGGATCGGATTAGAACAGTTAATATCCCTGCAGTGGTGAGTTCTCTTCCATTGCTGCCTGGAAATCATCCTAACACACTTCATAAGTAGCAGCTCGTTGCTTCAGACTCTCTGTCCCCTTGTGGTAGATAAATATGATTGAAGAATGGGAGAGGCAGCTTTTGTCTGGAGCAGATACCATGTTCAGTTTTGGTTTGGGTTGTTGTGGGTTTTTTAATTACAGAGTCATAGAATGGTTAAGGTTGGAAGGGACTTTAAAGATCATCAGGTTCCAACCTCCCTGTGCCTCCCTAGCCTTTGTGCCTCCCTCTTGAGCTGAGAGCTGACACACAGTTCAGGGATGAGCAGACAAAAGGCTTGTTGGGCTTCTGTGAGTAAGTGAAAGTAGGGAATTAGTGATCTCAAATGCATAGGAGGAACTCTGACTTTTGAATGGAGGAGGTTTGGAATTCTTGGGGTTGTTTGTGTCAAAATTGCAGAAACTGCCTCCAAGGCTGCATCTCAAACTGGAGAAAAAATATATATAGCTACATCTGAATGAAAAGGTCCTCTCAGAAGAAAATTAAAATTAAAACATGCACCCCCCCTCATACTATGTTAGGTGAAAGTACTCTGCAAAGGTGTCACTTTGGTGTTAGAGGCAGACCATTATTTTTGGTCTGAGACAGGGACAGTGTGAGAACAAGCAGATCTAAAGCTGTCACACCTTCCAAAGGAATGAGACTGTACTAAAAAACTTGTTTGCTGTGTATTTGAGCCTCTACTCCCTGTTCTAGTTTAACTGACTGAAATTATAGGGTACATTAATTTCTGCTTTCCCCCCATTACTTTCAAAAAGCAGTGTCTGGTTTTATGAATGAATACATAATACAAATACACTGTACACAGTAGTAGATAGGATTCAGCTTACTACGAGTTGCAAATCATATAGTCACAGTATTTACAATTCCTCCTTGGCATTTGAGTAATGGTAAATATTATGCCTTGTCCAGATTTTTGACTGTGATGTACTGCAACAGGCAGTACTAGAAGAACTACAGCTTGGTTCACCCGAGGAATGTTCCCTTATTTTTGTTTTTCTCATAGAATATTCTGAGCTGGAAGGGACCCATGAGGATCATTGAGTCCAACTCCTGTCCCTGTGTAGGGCATGTTGTAAAATCACTCATCAGTGGCAGTGAAGTAAAAGTGTGAATTTGCGTTTTGGAGAAATTTTGGTTCTCTCTTGAAAACTTAAACCACAACTTCCAGAGGGTGGAATTCATAGCATGCCTCCAGCTGTAATATGCTTGAGAAATTCAGACTATTGAGAAAGTGATTTTTGCATGGCCTCAAGCTGCTCCAGGGGAGGTTTAGGGTGGATATCAGGAAGCACTTCCTCATGGAGAGGGAGTTTAGACATAGGAATGGACTTCCTAGGGAAGTGGTGTGTTGAAGGAAAGGCTGGATGTGGCACTTAGTGCCCTGGTCTGGCTGTGCAGAGCTGAGATGGGTCTGTTTGTCTGCAGCTGGTAGTATTTATTCTACGGTAAATCTGACTGTTGCTCCCTTACCCCAATCCCTGGCAGACTGCAATGGAGTGGACCAGGTCAACCTCTCTTCAATTTGCCACCGAGGTGCTGCTGCTTCTGTACCAAGAATCCCTCTTCACAGTTCACACCGTTCATGAGTTGCTATGGGGCTACAAAGACAAGCTCCTGTCAACCATTCATCTCCTGCGTCCAGAGATCGACCCAGTGTTTGGCCTCTTTAATAAGGTAACTGGCATGCAGGGCTTCCTGATGCTTCAGGTGGGGAAGGATGACACTGCTGCAGGATTTGGGCTGTCATTGGCAGCCAGGTGAGGTGGATGGGCTGGGACTGAGGCCAGCAGGTAGGCTGCAGGGATAGGATTTTCCTAGGATGCTCCCTCTTCAGTTTGGCTGTACTGAGGCACTGGCTGGTAGCACAGCTGTGAGTGTTTTATCTGACTTCCCTTTCTCAGCTATGTAAACCACTTTGCTATTGCCTGGGCTCACTTGAATAACGTGGGCTTTTTGAGTCCACTTGTGCAGACCACTAGACAAATTTCCTGACCAGTTTCCTCAGTAATTGATTGAAGTTGCACATTATGGCTATGCTGGAGCCACCACTGACTCCCACAGTGCTTCTGGTTGCATGTCATTTGGGGCTGTGGGGACTCCTTTCCTGGACAATCTAGCCCAGTCACTTCTACCTCATTTGTATTCAAGGTGGAGTTTAATGAATTGCACTTACCTCAGGAGGAGTCCATCTCCTCAGGTGGATTTGAAGTGATGACAGATTAACCTCCTGCCACCCTGTTGTAGCTACCAGCTGGTCATTAGAGAATGAGTGGAGTGATTAAAAATTCGTGGATCTGTTTGCAGATGAATGGAACTGATGATGGAGAGTATGTTTTCCTAAGTGGTGAAACAGACTACCTTAACTTCACAAGGATTGTGGAATGGAAAGGAAAAGAGTAAGTATTTCACTATGCTGTGGCCTGTGTCAAAATCTGCCCCTTTTCACATCTTGGATGAGCGTTGTTTACCAAAAAAGGGTGGCAGCAGCTTTTTAGAAGCACCCCCCTTAGAATTTTGGTCTTTGTCACGTAACTATGAAAGGAAGAAGCAGACTGGTGGGAATCCTCACCTCTGAATCCCTGACTGCCCCTCCACAGGGGAGACCCTCTCTCCAATTCCTCCTCTAGGACAGCTATCCCAGCCACCTGAGGGGACACTATTCCCACATCTACACAGCCAGTGTTCCCAGACACCACCCTTCTGTGCTGCTCTGCACCCAGAGCCAAGGCTGGGACATCTTGTGCCTGGTGAACTACCTGAAGCATCCCTCTCCCACTAAACAAAACATCTGCCAGCAATTACATAAATGGGAGGAACTCCTGCAGACATATTCCAGTTTGCCTGGCACCAGTTTAAAGAGACCACAGATGCAATTTAAATCCATTTTAATCTCCTTTTTTTTTTGTTGGTGGAGCCTAGGCAAAGAGAACTTGGTACTCTACAGTTCTGATTCTCATTTGCTTAGACCATGAGCTGGCATCACCCGACCACTGCTCCCTCACTCTCTTTGCTTGGTTTTCTTCAGGTCTTTGAGCTGGTGGACAACAGAGACATGTAACATGATCAATGGAACAGATGGGACATCTTTTCACCCACTGATTAGCAAAGATGAGAACATTTACATCTTTTCTTCTGATTTCTGCAGGTAAGGAGAGGAAAATGTCACTCAATTTTCAAAGCACAGCATTTATGTCCATTCCTCTTGAGGTTTCATGCTAGGCTGGAGTTTTTCCTCCTGCGATTTTACACAGCATGAGTGGTCTGCACTTATTCATGGAATGAAGGATCAGGGCATTACACCAAAAAAACCCCACAACTCAATCTGTATCAAATTGAAGATGTGGTGTTTCAAAATAAAGTGAAAAATTTGGAAGCTGACTGGAAAGAGAGAAAGACTGTCCTGCAAAACTAGTGATGGGGGGAATGGAAGGTTTTATATGAACCTTGCCTGAAGCTTATTTCTGTGCCCTTCTGTTTAGAGAACCTGAATTGCCCTCCTCAGAGATTCATGACATGACAAATGCTGTTTGAAATGCAACAAGATGCACAAATTCTTTGTTTCCTTCTTTATGTTCCACCTTGTCTCCTCCCCTGCCTGTTTCACTGTCTGTCAAGAACAAAACTGATCTGAAATTCTCTATTTAAATCAATACAGATGTGTGTTACACTACATTTAGGACTTGCTGGATAGTTGTGTCTCCCATGACTGTGTTCCTTCTCTTGACCCTCTCCATATGTACCAGCTCTGTCTCACCCAACATGCAAGAGCAACATAGGGGCCACAGTGACACCCTGAAGTGCTGAAGGCCAGCATCAGGGTCCCTGCAGCAGCACAGCTGGCACAGGATCATATATTTGGTGCAGCAGCAGAATTATAAGATGTTATATCTGCTGATCAAAAGCCCATTAAATTTAACACAGAAGATTGTTGGGATGAGCTTAAACCAAGCCCCTAGCTGGCTGTAAACTCAAACAGGCATCAGCAAAGAGGCACCTGCTGCAGGTGTTGGTGTGTACTCCAGCCAAACAAACCCAGGCCTGGCTTTTCTGCCTTGCAGATCTCTCTACCTGGTGTATGACAGCTCAGGAACTGTTGCAAACATCCCAACCTACCGCTTCGTGCCCTCTGCTATGGTGTTTGCCAACACCACGGTCAACCCCGACAACGCTGGGTTCTGCGTGCCCCCTGGGAACTGCCCTGGCACTGGGGTCCTCAACGTCAGCATCTGCAAGCAGGGTATGTTACCAGGCAGTGGGAACAGGCATCAGTGGAGAACACGTTTCTCCTTTCTGTCTGAAATACATGAGGAGAGTTTGGTGAGGCCTGCGGGGTTACGACTGGGCTCAGTGAAATCGGCTGCCAACATCTGGTTGTAAAATGCAGCAGTGGTTGATGGGGTGTTCCTGTCAGGTGCTGTCTGCTCCAGCTGTGATTTAAATCGAGGAATCCGAGGGAAGTACCAGGATCCATACTGAACAGCTTGGGCCTTGATCCTGTGCTCTTATCCAGGCAACTGTTGCACCTGAGCAGTTGAGTCAAAGCAGTGCAAGCATGCCAGCCTGTGACATGAAGCCATGCTGATGCTGCACAGGGAGAATTTGCTTGTTCTGGAGACAGGGAGTCAGAATGTTGATTCTGTAGCTCCAGAATGGACTTTTCCTTTCGCTGTAAATGGCACACTGGGAAGAATTTTGGGGTCCTCAAAGATTTCCTTAAATCCTGCTCTGCGTTTTTCAGGTGATGACTTGTTATGTTTTCACATTCCAGGTGCTCCAATATTCATATCAGCTCCACATTTTTACCAAGCAGATCCAAAGTTTATAGAGGACATAGAGGGCATGCATCCAAAAAAGGAATATCATGAGACGTTTTTGGACATCAATCCTGTAAGTGCAGCCTTTTTTAAAGACAGCAAATCAATAAAGATTTGGAGGATGCTGGACTCAGTTTAAATAGCATGGAGCCATGAGGGGAGAGATTCAGGAGCATGGGAATTGTGTCTTTCATGGAAATGTACAGAGTTGCTGGGATTCACACCATGGAATGGCAGAAAGAAAGGGAACTTGCAGCTGATGATCAGTGGTTTTGCACTTGTGGTTTGACCCCAGTAGGCAGCAAAGCACCACAAAAACCTCTCAGGTTAACAAAAAAACCTCAGGTTGATAAAGATGCTTTAGTGAGTTAAAAAAAAAAACAACCAAAAAAAAAAAAACCCATGAGAAAAAGAAACTACGAGAAACAAAACCTAAGAAAAACAAGTGATAGAAACAAATCCTAGTCCTCCAGCAGCAGCAGCCCTGGTAGACTTCCCCTTTAGTTTTTCATTTCTGAGCATGATGCCACATGGTATGGGATATCCCTTTGGCCAGTTTGAGTCAGCTGCCCTGTCTGTGTCCCCTCCCACCCCTCAGCCCACTCACTGGCAGGGCAGTGTGAGAAGCAGCCTCAAGGCTGTGCAAGCACTGCTCAGCAACAGCTAAAACATCTGTGTGTTATCAGCACTCTTTTCATCACAGTTCCAAAGGTAACCTGTTACCAGCTACTCTGAAGAAAATTCTATCCCAGCAAAATCCAGTAGAGCACTGATCTCTACATCCACACATGTGGTCAAGGGAAAGACCAAAGCCATGACCTGCCCAGTTTATGGAACTCTGACTCACCAAGCTGGTATGTGTAGCTAAAGCAGGAGGCAGTGGCATCATGCCTCTCTTCAGGTCTAGTGCAGATACCTCCTGGTACCTGGTTTGGTGCCAGGTTCTTTCCCTGCTCCTACTTCTCCAGTTTTTTTGGTACTACTATAAAACGGGCTCTGCACTTCCCCCCTCTTGCCAACTCTCCAGACTAAATTTTGCTACTGGAATGAGGAAAACATTCCTGTGCATCCAATTGCAACTCCTACTGTGGTGGTGGCATTACAGTGGAAGAATTGTCATTTCTCGTGCTCATTATCTCTCTGGCCACACACTCCCATGGCCTGTGCTCAGCACCTGCCTTTCAGCCTTTAGCAAGACAGGTTTCTCTTGTGACTGAGATTGCTGAGTTTCTGCCACAGACAAAGCAGAGCAAACAGCTGTAGGTGGTGGCCTTTTCCAGAACTACATCTGGATCTGGAAGAAAGGGAATCTCTCTGGATCCTAAGTGTAGGTTTGTGCAGCACAGCATGTGGCACCCTCCCCTCTGTCACAGCCTCCTCACATCTCCTTAAGTAAGAGACCCACTGGAATGTAAGTGTATGAGTTATAGGAATATCTTGGTGAAGCAAAATAAATAACAACAATAATTTGATCTTGTCTTGCCTTGTGAAGTCCACACCAGTGTAAATCTTAGGTTTTATTCTCCCAGTTCCCTTTGTTTCGTGTTTACTCTTTGTTGTTTTGACACTGATTTATTTTATTCCCCAGCTGACAGGGCTTGTCCTGCAGGCAGCCAAGCGGATGCAAATCAACGTTCACGTCAGGAAGTTGCCAGAATTTTTGTAAGTGTTCTCTGCTGCCCCTCAGACCTCTCAGACCTGATTTGATACTCCAAATTAATTTGTCTGCAGCCTTTATATGGAATATTGGGTGGAGAGAGCAAGGAGGGAGGGCACATTTCATCAGCTGGAGGGAAGTGCCTTGTCTGTGACTGCCTTGGTATGATAAATCTTTGTACTGCAACTTTGGCAGTCAGCACAGCCCCACAAATGGGAACAGTGTACAAACCCAAGTGACATGGAAGTAAAATGCCCCATTTCTTCTTTGCTGCAAGTGGATTCTCCCTGGCTTTCTGGGTGTTGCCGTTTGAGGGGGATGTCCCCAAACTGCAGCTCAGTTGTGCAGAAATACCATTCCCTTCATCTTGGGTCTTTCTGGCATGTTGATTTACTTGTTGCTTCTTCCTCCTCAGGTGTTGAGCTGATGTCTATTGGCACCACTTTGCTTTGTATTACAACTGAAAAAGTATTTTCCTTCCCCAGTCCTCTCAAGAGAGAGAGATTTTTGCTGCTCCACGCATGGTGCTTGGACAATAGCTTCTGTGTTTTACAAATATGAGTAACCTTCAACATCAGCTTAGCTTAGCATTCCTG
>NW_009952445.1:446597-448816 GCF_000747805.2 Chaetura pelagica | reverse complement strand
ACTGGCACAAATCTATCCTTCAGTCAGTTATTAATGAGCCTGCTGTGGATCCCTCCCTTTCTCTCCCCACCAAGTCCCAAAATCGGCCACTGCTCCCAAAACAGAATTCTATCTTCATCTTGGAGATTGTTCTACTTCAGTAGAGAGGTGAAAATGCACAGTAAGAAGGAACAGCCCAGAGGTTTTTTAGGGACAGTCTGCTCATTCATTGTACTATTATAATGTCTTCAAAACTCTCAGGAAGTTGAAAATATGCAAAACTGTCATTTTTAATTGTTGGGTTTTTTTGCACAGTGAAACAGGCAACATCCGAACACTGGTCTTCCCAGTGATGTACATAAATGAGGTAAATGTTTTTATTTATTTGCAGCATTGTGCTCTGTTTGTTCTTGCAGAAATACTGTCTCTGAGCTAACCAGAAAAGAAAATGCTGTTTTTCTTGATTTATACAGTGATAGGTAGGAAGCTGTTGCTTTTTCCTTCTGCTGCATGTTGACTGTAGCATTACAGCCCTGCAAAACACTCTCAGCCAGACACTCCTTTGGATTTCAGAGGTATCGGCCATGAGGAATAGAGCTGCTCAGATGAGGAGGCAAGAGTTCACCAGATCACATTTTTTTTTTTTTAGTAGTCTTTTGTGAATATTCTTGGGCTGAACTTGTTGGATTCAGGAGGGGACACTCTAGGGAACTAGTTTCAATGATGTACACCATTATTCCAGGCTTATATTATTCCATTCCTAAAGTCAAGAGTTTAAAATCACTGCTTTCTTTTGATATGCAGAGTAGATTATCCCTCTGGCCACACAAGGAGAGCTAAAAGTTCTTAGAGGGAAAGTATATCAAGAAGCAGTGAAGCAGAGGTGGGCAGTTGTAGGAGGGTTTTTTCCCTCCCCTTCCCTTGCCAAAAGTAAAGCAGTCCTAATACAAAGGAAAAAGAGAAATAAACTTGTTTTTTTTTTCAATCTCTCTCTTCTCCAGAGTGTTCTGATTGATGAAGTATCTGCCAGCAAACTCAAGCATGTCCTGCTGGAAGCCAGTGTTGTGACTGGAATCCCCTTCGTAATCATGTCTCTAGGAATTGTTTTTGGGATTATTTTTGTTGTGCTCGTGTGCAGGTCCCGAGGGATAAGTGAAGAGGTAAACAGCAAGTGAATTTGACCTTGCTTACTGTGCACCTGCCTGTATTTTATTTTCTTTTTGTTGATTTTGCCTGTTCATTGTCTTTCTGCACACATTTTTATTTGTTGTTTTTTTTTTTTAAATGACCTTTCTAGGGAGGGGAAGTTTTAATAGACTCAGAATAAATGCACCAAAACAAAGGAATGGAGCTCATATAAGAAACATGGTAAGACAGGTTGCATCTTCTGTGCCTAATTCCCTTGCCTGGCTAGAGAACCCTGCAGGATAGGATGCAGAAGTCCACTTTATTTGATGGACAGAGACAATCTGACAGTGTTCTCAGTAGGAACAATTGTCTTGTGCCAGTTGATTACTTTACAGAATCCTAATAAAAATTTCTGACCAAAGATCAGGTGAATTTTACAGACAACAGCCTGCAGGAGTTTCATCCAGACAGGACTAGTTTCTAGTTCTGGAATGTTCTGTCACAAAATGACTTCTGCCATTTTAAGGTTGCTTACCACCTTGAGAGCTGATGCCAAAATGTCACTCTAATAGGCAAGACAGTTGGGTCCAGATGAGACAGACTGCAGATCCTGTGGTTAGAGAAGTGGTCTGGGTACTCTAGTAGGCTGTGTTCTCCTTGTAGTTGCTGTGGTCTTAGAGTGGTCTTGCCTGTGTGGTGTTTCCTGAGTCCTTTCTAACAGTGTGAGCAAGGACCCTCACACCTACCTCCAGAGCACCCAGCCACACCCTGCCTGTGCTTTGTCTCAGTGAGACCCACTGCTGTCACATCTCCAATGGGACTGACAGGGGTGGCAGCAGCAGTGGCACTGGTGGTGAGGTCTGCAGCCTCCTTTCCCTCAGCTCTGGCTTTGGGCAGCCTGTACTTGGCCCTCTTGGCTTCACTCTTGGTTTTCTTGCTGAGCTCCCACCCAGGAAGCCTTTCATGAGCAGACGCTCTCAAGACTGTACTTAAGGTTCCTTTACAGGAGAGACTGGTGCCTCTTCCCGGAAGCTCTGGAGCCTGCTTGTGCTATTGCCAGCTAGGCAGCCTGAACTGCCCCATTGCCTGAGGCCCCTGTCCCCAGCATTCCT
>NW_009952445.1:444160-446184 GCF_000747805.2 Chaetura pelagica | reverse complement strand
CATTCCTGCCCCACCCTACATGTACAGCTTCATACCAGCTCTCCTGGATCCTCCTCAACACTGCACAGGGATTCAAATGACAAAGGGTCACCTGCATTCCATGTTTTCTCTGCATGGCTTTTGTTTCTTTTCCTGCAGACACAAGCAGTTCAGCAGTTATTGTTCCCCATGTGATCCCCCTCCCAACCAAGGGGGTTGTGGCCTTCCATCACCTGTAAGGTCCCACAGTGAGCCTGAGGTCACTGCCCACGCTGCCATCCACCCTCTGGCACTATTTTAGTGCAGTGCTGGTTCTCTGACAGAAAATTGTACTTGGGAGTAGGAGCCAGTAGCTTTTTCCTTTCCTGTTTGGGGTCTGGTCAACCCAGCTTCCCTGCTGTGCCTCATGTAACTTGGGGGTGTTGTGATTTCTTTCAGGGTACTGAAGATGAAAGATCCCCACTCATCAGGACATCTTAGTAGATTTTCTTTAACATGTGAGCTTGGAGAACAACCTAGTAGAGCTGACCTAATACCAACTACCACTACCCAGCGTTGTCCACTGTGGAGAAACAATCGTGCCAAGTGTAACTTTTGGTGGTGTAGAGATGGAAGAGAATCTGCACTGTCACCACTTACCAGCTAAGTTACAACTTCAAAACTACAGTTTAAAGCTGCTTGAGATGCTGCTTTTTCCAACCTTGCACTCTCTTTGCACCTGCACTGGCAGCCCTAGATGTTCATAACCACGATAGCAGCAGCAAGGAAGAGGCCTGATTCCCTGCAGGAAGGACAACAGGTCAGATTTGGAAGTGGCCTTCAGGAGTGTGGGCTGTGAAGCACCTTCTGGAAGCACAGCAGGCTCCTGTATGGCCCAGGAACAATGGGAAGCTTTGCTGTAGGCCTAGTGTTGGCTTATCTGCCCAGCATTGCCCTCTACTTCTTACCAGCGTGCACTGACTGCTCCTTAGTGATGCCCTTGGTCCTTTCACAGCACTGATTGGTACAACTAACCCAAAACCCTGAGTGAAACTTTAAGCATCTGTAGTTACGAGGTAAAAAGAAGTCCACAATTTGAAATGCTTTTCCTTACAGACATCTTAACTGTTCTAACTCTGCACAGCATCCCCATTGCATGTTAGCAGTGCATTTGTCCTTAAGGTTTGGGGGTTTTTCTTCAGTTTAAAAAACAAAACACAACCCAGTGTTGTTCTTGGTGGTGGAGGGTACAAAATGGTTCAGTGTGAATCCAGGCTTGGCTGTGCCTGTGTGAGTTAGAAGCACAACCTCCATGTAATGGGGTGAACGGGGCCATGAGAAGTCGTAACACTTTTTTTACTTGTCAAGCAGAAACTTGTTATAAAAATCACAAAACTACTTTTTTTTCCCCAATTAAAAGGATATTCTCCTTGAGAAGTGTTTCCATTGGATCTAGAGAGTGAAACCTATTTTTTAAATGTATTACTGTCTTCTAAATAGAGGCGTTGGTTTTTGAATTGCTTTGCTTTGGGTTTGGTTGTTTTTTTTTCGTAGCTGGTGATTTGTTCTGCAGTTTTGTTCATCTGGGGCCAGTTGTAACCAGAAAGTTTCACGGTGATTGCAGTTATTTATGAGCTGAAAGCAGCTGCCAGCGGTGCAGTTGCAGCTTTGCCTCCTTCAGAAGGGCAGCGCTGGTCTCCCACCTCGGCAGGAGGGCTCTGGCGGGACGTCTCCCTGCCTGTTGCCTTGAGAACTGCAAGCCCAGGGACGGAGAAACTCCTCACAGGTCTCTCTGCAGCCCGTCCTGCCAATGGAGCTGTTCGGGTGCCACCTCTCCGTTCACAACCTCTCTGTTCACCATCGCGGCCTGGAGCTGTCACCCCCGAAGTGTCGCTTTCTGTGTGGCTGGGCTGAAAGCAGCACTCTGTGGGAGCACCTGGGGACGCGTCTCCGCTCTCCTGCCGCACCTGCTGCCAGGGACACTGCTGGAATGACCAGCCACCCCCGGGGTGTCTCTCCCCGGGACAGAACCCGTCCCCGGGGCAGCCCAGCGGCTGTTCCCTCCT
>NW_009952445.1:426167-443577 GCF_000747805.2 Chaetura pelagica | reverse complement strand
CCCCCCCCGCTTCCTTCGGGCAGACGTGGGGTCCGAGCGGTACCGGCCCCGGGTTCTTGTTGGGGTGTTTGGCTTCTCCCGGGTGGTGCGGGCGGGGCCGTGGCGGGAGTTTTACCCGGGCTTGATCCTGCCCCAAAAAAGAGGCCTTATGCCGTGGGGCAGGCAGGTGGTGGGCACGGTGGGGCCTGGGGAGTGGTGCCAGCTCCCCTGGGTTATGGAATCAGGGAGTCATGGAACGGTTCGGGTTGGACGGGACCTCGAAGACCGGCTGGTTCTGACCCCCTGCGTGGGCAGGGACACCTGATGGCTCAGACTGCAGGAGTGACCCTCGCTGGAAGAGATGCTCCTGCAGTTTGGAGCAGTGTAGAGGACACTGGTTAACTTGGAGAAAGTGTTTTATTAGTTTTTACCCTCTTACAGTTTTACTGTCAGTCTTGGTGAAATGCAGGCCAGAGCCTTCCTTACTCTCACTTAGTGAAATAGTTCTTTATTGGCTTTTGAGAGTGGGACTCTGAAGAAGCCCTTTGAACAGGGCTCATCCCCAGTGCAATTAGCCTCAGCTATTCTCTGTGAGCTTTTGCTCGGACTGTTTAAACTTTCTGGCTCCATCTTAAAGTAAAACATGACCTTGTGCTGCTTGTACACTGTTAAAAGATTTATTGTGCTTGCAGAGCAGTGTAAGAGGGAATTCTGGAATTATACCCCAGGACTTTCCAGTATCTGTCTGTCTAGCATGAACCTGTTCCCAGCTGCTCCTGGGGAGGGAATCTGGGATCTTCTGTGTTAGCCCATTTTTCTTAGCACTGAAAGACCTGGATGCATCAGGTAAGACACCAGCAAGTGCTGAAGTGGACAGATGTTGAGAACAGAACTTGAGTAAGTCAACCCTGGAGTATTTGAGGCACGTGGTGCCTCAGCTGCTAGAGTTGTGTTTTGTGGTGGTTCTGGTATTGCTGCTTTTATATGAGCACAAAGATGGTTTATTCTTGCCTTCCTGATAGTTTATGAAATAATTATGTTACTGTTAGTTAAACTGGTACAGATGCAGCTGTATCAAGCAATTTTAGGCAGTTGAAAATTACTGTTAAAAGCAGTGTTCAGTCACATGGATATTGTCATGTATAGCTTTGAAATAAGGTAGGAAAAATGTTGGCTGCTTTATATGGAGTGTAGTTGAAGAGTAGCACACTTACAGCAGTGATGTAGGGAGAGTGGGTTAAACAGCTTTAACTGCCCTCCTTGTGTTCAATAAATAATGTTTAATGCCATTTAATATCTTACTCTTGTTTTTAACTATTCTTGTCTTGTCTGTGGTGATGGAAAAATGTTTCAGCTTTTCTTTCCTGAACCTACCTCTTACTTACAACTAATGTTACCTTGCTCTTTTTCTGCTTCCCGCTCGTCAGGATTTGGTGGGCTTGAAACTACAAACTCCACTGCCAGTGGGTTTAATTTTGGGGGTTTCGGATTAACTGCTAATCCTGCAGTGAATTTTAATATTGGGAATTTCGGTGTTTCTACTACCTCAACTCCACCATTCAATTTTGGTAACAGTCTGGCAAGTGCAGGTAGATAATACATAAATACTTGTTCTGTAATAAATGTAAATAGCAGGGGTCCAAGAATTACGTTCCTGACTGAGAATCTTGTGTTAAGTACTAATCTTTGTATCCAGTGAAGACTGGAGATAAAAGCTCTGGAAGTGGAATGGGTTTGAGAACTATGGGCCTGTCAGGGGTTTTGCCTGTTAAATTCTCAAGAAATAGCTGTTGGGGAAAAATAACCACATACCAAATACTCAGTCTCTGAAATGGAAATGAGTTGTGGTAACCTGTCAGTCTGACCCAGTCTAAAATTGAGCCTTGATTACCCAGCAAAAGGGCAACATCAGTTCTCCCTTCAGATCCAGGCAATCATGAGCAATTGCAGAGCTGGTCCCTAACACCCCATTTCCCAACATGAGATTCTTGGACTACTGCAGTCATGTTTTTCACCTTCCCCTGTGTCTCTTCATTGGCCTTCCCTTGGCTCTCATGAACACACTATGCATCAAACAGTTTCTGTGGAGAAACAAATTTTATACGATCAGCACAAAGTGAGCAGCCCTGGCTGTGATCTCTGTTTCCTAAATGCCATTCCACACCCTGAAGCAGCACCCATCCCAGGTGCTGCTGAAGAGATTCCCTGGGCTTCTGGGAGGGCCATCAGCATGGTGTGTGTGCTGGGTATTGGTTTAAGAAAACCATTCATGGCCCCATGTAGATCCATCAGTTCTGAGTAATCAGCTGGTATAATTTCAAGTTAAATCTTTTCCATTTCATAGAAAAATGCTTAACTGTATGGATTTATAATGCTTCATTCCTGTAGAATTAGCCCATGGGGTCTTGTTGCCACTGCTCATATAGGAATTACATTCATTCCACAGTGTTATTGCTCCCTGTGTACATGTACTCTTACCTTCTTTTGTGCACTTGAGGGACCTGATTTTGGTTTGGGTTTTGTTTGTTTTGTTGTTGTTTTTTTATGAACACTATTGAACTGTAATTCTTAAACTGAATTTTAGCTACTCCAGGAGAGAACTTGGGTGCTTAGTTTTGTTTGGCAGTTTGCACTCTGAGATCATTTTTCAAGAAAGGATAGCTAAATTGTACAAAGCTACCTAAAAGTTGTGTCATCTGATGGTACCCCCACTAGAGTTTCTCACTTGCTGGTAGGACTGATTGCATGTTAACTTGATTTAAGCTTTTTATTTTGTTTCCATACAAGAGGGTGGTAAGTGCAGTAGGTTAAAGAGACTTTTTTATTGACATGAGTTAGCAGTGGCAGCATCATTTGGACAAATCCCTGGTAGCAGATTGCCTATCTTAATTTGAATGCATGCAAAGCCAGGTTGAAACAGACTGACTTGGTTCTTAAGGGCTAGTCAGATGTCCACAAGTTGCACCTTGGGCCTGTGGTGCATTGATGCCACTGTAGCAAAGCAATGGTGTGGTGACATCCAGCACCTCTGCAGCCTCATGCACCTGTCTTGGCACAGCTGCCCTGTACTGGGGCACCTCTTCCAAAGGGGCAGATGTGAAGATGGGTTTCTTGAGGCTCTCTCTGGTAGGGTGGAGCTCAGGCACTCACTCAGGTCTCCACCTGCTAGCCAGTGACTGGTTTTCCTGAAAATCTGCAGAAGCTGACTGCTTTTGCATTTACCTTCTCTGATAGTGGTGGAACCTCAAAATGAGATTTAATGGGGAGGATGACAGGGAAATTAGGCTTAAAAAAAAAAAAAGAACCTTGTAGAATTTTACCTGTGTGTGGAAAAAAATGTTGCTTTGACAGCATTCCTGTGTAGGCACAGGTTGTGTGCCTTGGTTGATTTGTTTCTGGTTTTGCTTTGAAGAGGCTAAGAATGTTGAGTAAGCTCACAAAACATCAGATAATTTATTAAACACTTAGCAGCAACGTTGACTAGAAGTATTCCTAAGAGTGAATTTAAGAAATACTAGTCATTAGTGGTGTCTGTCATTAAGGAAAGCACATTGTGCTGGTAAAGGAACAGGATGTTCGTTAACTGCTGCTTTTTTATTTGCTTTCTTGACACATCATAGATCTTTTGGCTTTCTAGTTCATGTTTCCTCATCCATTTCCTCAGCCAGTGAACTCGATAGCCATGATCATGTAAACTACATGCTTGTGACATAAGTCATCCATCTGTCAACATCTTTCCTCCTAACACCCCTCGAAGCGTGCAGTTTATTGTCACGTTGTGTACAGCTGCAACTCACAATGTGCCTCTGTCTGACTTACAAACTTTGTTTGTTAGGTGCATTTGGAGGATTTGGGACAACGACCACCACTGTAGCACCAGCCTTTAGTTTTTCTGCTCCCACCAACACAGGCACCAGCGGTAAGAGCACAAGTCTGAAAGTGTTTGCTTTAGAATGACCAGTAGGGACTCAGCCCATTCTCAGTAATGTTTTGCATTTCATGGGTACTGTTCTCCTCTTTTTCTCACTAATTCTTTGCTTATTTCCCCAGGACTCTTTGGTGCTACCCAGAACAAAGGCTTTGGATTTGGTGCTAGTTTTGGCACGGGAACTGGAACTGGCTTGGGTAGTGGGTTGGGAACTGGGCTAGGCTTTGGAGGCTTTGGTACCCAGCAGCAACAGACCAGTAAGTATGGCCTTCTCTTGATTTACCCCTTCATTAGCAAACAAAGCATGAGGCTGTGAAAGGAGCACAAGTAGTGGGACAAAAGTAAATTATCAAAGGAGGCTGTTACACTTAATGATTGATTGATGGAGACTTCCCAGAAATAAGGCTTTTGAAGTGCCTACGTTTACAATCCTTGTCTTTTTCTTAAACTGGACCTCCAGCAAGTTTCTGAGCTTTACTCTTTGAGTTTCCAACAACAATATTCACCCTTCTGGTTTGGCAGTGGTAGAGAGTAGTTTTTAGACCAGTGTCAGCAGTCATAGCATTACTGTAAAGGGGAGAAAAACAGTGTTGATTTTAGTTTAAATATGAGCTGGTTAATGACCAGCTGCAGCCTGTGAGTCCACTGAATTTATAATAACAAATCTACCCTTCAGGTTCAGATACCAAGGATGTTAGATCATGT
This sequence comes from Chaetura pelagica, assembly GCF_000747805.2. Taxonomy (NCBI): domain Eukaryota; kingdom Metazoa; phylum Chordata; class Aves; order Apodiformes; family Apodidae; genus Chaetura; species Chaetura pelagica. The sequence continues at coordinate 438,965 of NW_009952445.1, read as the reverse complement.
CATGGGTTATTATAGTTGTCTTTTTAAAAGAAAAAAAGAATCTTCTAACTTTGGCCTTCAGGAACTTCTGTTACTGATGAAGGCTGAGTGTCAAAAGACATTTAGAAAGCAACAACAGTTTGATTTATTTGTTCTGCGCATTTATTTTGCTTTTCAAAATGTGGACAGATGTGATACCAGGGATGTGCAGATGGTACATGTTAGAAATGAGTCTCTCTTGGTCAGTAAAGGAGTTAATTTGTTTTTCTTCATCCAATACAGCACTAGGAGGTGGCTTGTTCAGCCAGCCTGCTCAGACACCGGCCCAGTCGAACCAGCTCATCAATACAGCCAGTGCCCTCTCAGCTCCCACGCTCTTAGGGGATGAGAGAGATGCTATTTTGGCAAAATGGAACCAGCTTCAGGCCTTCTGGGGAACAGGCAAAGGGTACTTCAACAATAACATTGCTCCAGTGGAGTTCACGCAGGAAAACCCCTTTTGCAGGTTTAAGGTATGGAATTGTCCAACTGCCCAGAAAGAGTTTTGAAGCAGTTGCTCTGCTTGCTGAGTGTCTCATCAGCATTAAATCAGATTTTGTTACTGATAAGAGCATTCTGAAACAGTATTTTTCCAGGCAATGCACACAATTCCAATGCATGCTGATTAAAAGGTTTGGAGATGAATAGATGCTGGAAATCTGGGTGTTGTGGAGGTGATGAGTGGATCGTGAAACTAATCTTTTTCTATGATAAATTCAACTATGATATTCAGCTTAGTGTGTGTGGTTGGAGCAGATTTCTGGAAATTAATTTTAATGTGTATTTGATTAGGTTACAATATTAGAGAAACTATTTGAAATAACCTTCATGTCTGAAAGAAACTGTTAACATGTGAAATAAGAACATCAGGGTGTCTTTTATTACTTTGCCTACAGTAGTAAAACCCTCTATGATCCTGGCCCCTGCAAACCATTTTAAATACACCAGCCTTCATCTGCCTTTATCCTTGCCAGTACTAGAGCTGACTCCATTCCTTGTATAGTATTATCAGCAGTTCCAGCTCTTGCTTCTCTTGTCAACAAAGAGTATGTAGATTTTCATTCTCCACAAATCTTGCCCCTGCTGACTTTCTTGCTAAGCTTCAGACCTGGAACTGGATTTGGGTCAGGCATGGTGATACCCTCCTTTCCCAAGCTGATTCTTTGAAGTTAAAACTTTCTAACCCAAATGTAGGTTAATACCTAATTAAGTCCAGTTTTGATTTTGCACATTGTGACACTTTTATGAAATCTTCACAGTGACCAAGTACTTGCATAGTAAATGTTTGGCTTCTGATGCATAACCTTTTTAGGTATTACCTTGAATATTTTGTAGATTATGCACCTGAAATCTTACTTTCTTGTTGCCTGGAATGGCTTTAGAGTTTTCTGGGATTTGAAAAATGGGCAAGTGTAAGTTGTATGCTGCAAAATCAATAATTTTAGTTTCATGTCTCAAAAGCAGAAGTTTTCCTCTCAAGTCAGTCAATGCCATCGACTAGGTTTTTGTCCCTATGCCTTGAGTCTTACTGATGCCATTATGAACTCACTTAGCTAAGTGAAATATTGGAAAGTCCCATGTATGCTGGCAAAGGTGGGTGCCTAAAGAAAACAGTGGAGAAGTTGTTAGCACAGGTATTGCAGCAACGCATCATAAACTCATTTGATCTATTGCCTCTGTAAGCATCAGACATGTGATAAGAATGAACCCAAAGGATTTAATTGGTATTCAAGGAACCCACTTGTACACAGTTTCAGCTCTGGAACAAATGAGAAGCATCCAGAAGCAAGAAAAGTGTACTTCTGAGGTATGGGAAGTAAACAAAGTAAAAAATCTGTTACAGTTTGAAAATACTGAATTTCATAAAGAAGTTGTGAAATACGTATCTATTTTGTCTAAATACAAATACCATAGTATTCATGTATGTATGATCTGAGAACTGCTTCACACATAATGCAGTTTAGTCTTCCAAGTCTTGGCAAGTCTTTTCCCACAAGGGGGGCGTCTTTCACAACTGGGAAGGTAAAAGGGATGTGCTTAAAAAACAGTAGGTGATTGTTTGAAGGTGGGTTTGGAGTTTTTTTTTATTTGTGTTTTTCTTCTGAGGCCTCAGAAGGAACAGGTAGCTTAAATCAGGGACGGGTGTGATACCAGTAACTTAGAAGTCTTTCCTTAAAAAGGTGAGGTTTCCCTCAGGCAGAGTTCCCCTTACAGAACTGGATTCTTCCTTAGCTGTCACTCAGTTGTTCTGGGACAGGATGGCCCAGCCGAAGAAGGCTGGTTCTGCAGGGCTCACCATCATGAGGAGTCACCCTCTGCTGACACAGACCAGGCTCTGGGGCACATCCCCAGCTCATTTCTCTCTTCAGCTAAACTTGCACAAGGGGAAAGGTGCAAGTTACCCACATACAGTGTCAGGCCTTAAAAAGCACCCACTGTCCAACATGTCACCAGTTCATAGGCAAGACAAGATGAAAAACTGCCACGTTGCTTTTGCTTGTAATGAGCAGTTTAAGTCTTTCTTACAAGTCACGTGGAGTTTACCCTGGAGCTGACAGGGTGGGGTTTTTTTAGCAGGGAAAGCACTTAACACAGAGTTACATTATAGTGTTGATATAGTAGATAATGTTGAATTAAACATCTAACCTTGCTGCGTGAGCAATTGTACAAAGAAACCATGACACTTGCTAACACAAGGAAAATTGGCTGTCCCAAATTCTTGTGTGATAACTTTACTTGATGCATATCTTAGCTAGTAGAAATACTGTATGTCCATATTTTGGCTTGTGCTGCCAGTCAAACTGTCCAGACCTACAGTAGGAAAATGCTAAGAATTCCATATTTGTAGTTGGTTTATCTTTAAATAAGGTTATGTCAGTAACTGCTTTTCCTTCAGACATCTGAAAATGTGATGTAAAACTCTACTGGAACTCTAGTAGCTTTTGTGTATTAAAGTCTAGTTCTCTATTTCACTTTGTCACTTAAAAAAGGTGTAAACTTGTAAAATGTTTCTGGTTGATATCTGCTCTGAAATAGCATAAATACCCTGCTGAGCTGGTATCTCCCAGTCCATGTTGTTTTTTTTAAGATAGAGAGTGCACTGTTTTAAAAGCTGCTATACTGGTGGCCTTGTGAGCATTTTAAAGAGGGCTTGATTTTTATGCTTCTGCATCTCTGAATATCTTGTAACTTATTTTTTTAGCCAGTTGCTCTAAAACTTAAGGGATTTAGCCCTTCTCCTTCATGCCACACAGGTATGCTTTGCTAAGTAATGTATCACCAATTTTTATTTGTTTATTTGCAGGCTGTGGGTTACAGTTTAATGCCCAACAACAAAGATGAAGACGGCCTCGTGGTCTTGGTCTTTAACAGAAAAGAAGCAGATATTCGAAGCCAGCAGCAGCAGCTCGTGGAATCACTGCACAAAATTCTGGGAGGAAACCAGACCCTCACTGTCAATGTAGAAGGGGTTAAAACAATGCCAGATGACCAGTATGTGAACTTTCTGTGGTTTTGCCTTTTTGTCTGGTATTGCACGTTATAAAGGGTTGGTGCTTAGTCTATTCTGTCTTCCTTTCTCTTTGATTTTACGTCTGTTCACCCTGAGTTTGATTTTGTGTCTCTTATTCCTTCATGTTGCTTTTCCTTAAGATGTTCAGTGCAGTATCTTTTCCTATGTATGTTACTTGCTTTTTTGCTGGAGTGCACAGATGAGGGCCTCAGGTCAGGAAACACGTTTCTCTGGACCTGCTCAGCAGCAAAAATTGGAGCTGAGGATGCTAACCATGAGAGTGAGATAAACAGTATTTGAGAAGCCAGGTGTTCTTCGTGAGGTGTTCTTCACTTGGTCTTGCATAAAGTGGAGGGGCACTGAGGTGTATGGTCTTCATAGTGTTTCACGTAACAGTTTCAGTGGGAAGCTGTTCCAAGGCTAGTTGAGCTGTCGGATTCTGCGTGTGCTGTGTTAGAGCACACTGACATCTCTGCTTCTGACTTCCCCACACATTGTTCCTTCTTTTTTAAAGACCAAAAGTTGTTCTTAGGTGTAGTACTAGTATCAATATGTAATATAGTTGTTAAAACTGTGGGGGAATCATGTAATTTTATAGGATATTTACAACTTTCCTCTTTCTGCCTTGCTGTGATAAACCCTAGACTTACTGTACTTCATATCTCAGCTGCTAAAGGAAGTTATCAGTCAGCTGAGAGGAGTGGTAACTTGGATTTAGGGTGGTTCTTTATTGTGTTAGTTTCTGTGCACTGCTGGCCTGTTTCTGACAGCACACGTTTTGTCTTGCTCAGGACAGAAGTGATCATTTACGTTGTCGAACGCTCACCCAACGGCACATCGAGGAGAGTCCCCGCAACCACCCTCTACGCCCACTTTGAACAAGCCAACATAAAGTCCTCCCTGCAGCAGCTGGGGGTCAGCCTCTCCATGGCCAGAACAGAGCTTTCCCCAGCACAAGTCAAACAGCTGCTGCAGAACCCTCCTGCTGGTATGTGGTCTAGGGCTGCACAGGGGCACACTGGGCCTCTCTGCTGCAGCTTTTTTGGGTCTCTGGGAAAAACTCAGGTGCCGGCACCACTGGAAAACATCTTATAAAAGTACAAGAGTTTCCAGGGCATTCTGGCATGCTGTACAGTTTTAACTGTAGCACCAAGACAGGTAGCATTTGTCTCACACTACCATATGCTCAAACTTGTCCAATGGAGAAAAAAAAAGGCTAAAGATCAGAATAATCACATTCTGTGTTCACTTCCTAGTTTTTGAGGGAGGAGATGTCACTTAACCTGTATCAGTGGCCACAGGGAGCATATACACAGCTTTGTTTTAGAGTACTTAAGTGCTGTTTATGCCATTTCGTAGGATAATTGTATCTTATTCTCTGTGTCTACACAGAATCGAATGTAGTCCTTGCAGTGAGGCCTTGCACTGGGGTCAGGGAAAGCAGCCTGTGCCTTCCAGCAGACAACATGTAGTGTGATCAGCAGGGTCACAATGTTTAAAAACACAGCAAAGGTTTGCAAAAAAGCCTGGCCTACTCTTGCAGAAAAATCAGAGACAAGCAGCAGTGTCTTCCAACGGCTGCAGTGTCAGGAAGTAGTTGCTCTGTGCAAGTTGGCTTCCTTTAGTACTGGAGGTGTATCATAAGGCCTGTGTAACAGTGTTTGAGGTTAGCTTTTCGGTCCTTGACTGAGAAGGAAGCTGGTATTTGTAGGCTGGCTACTCAACCAGTAAGATGTGCAAGAAGAGGTGTCAGTGTTTAGCTCGAGAGAAGCAGCCACAGCTTGAGAGATAAATTTTTATACAAAGACAGTATGTTCTATGAGGGGTGTTGTGCAGTGAAGAATGTTACAGATTTTATACACTGATTTGATTTGCAGGGAGGTTTGGAGAATGTAATAACTGTCATCATGAAGTTGATGTACATGCACAATTAGGCTGCTTTTATTTTATGTATTTATTTGATGAAGGAGTTAGTGGCAAAACAAGCAACTGTTCTTTCTGTCAACAGATAAAATCATTAGACAAATCCCAGTAGGAATCATTGTGATTCCTACTGGGATTATTTTGCCAACTTATTTGTTGCTTTGATTACTTAATCACTGGTATTTTTCATTATGAAAAAAAAACCACAATAAACAACTTGAAGAGGAAAGATGACCCAAACGTAGAATACAATGGAAATTATAGGAGTTTTCCCTTTGAAGTATGGATTGTCTGGTCACCTGTGGGTTGTTCCTCCCTCATGCTTTCATACCAGTAGAAGTACTTGACAGCCTTTTGGACTGAACTTACTGCCACAGTAAAGGACGAAGATTTTTAAGAACTACCCTTGTTTAATTAACCTTAATTTATAGTAACTGTCATTCAGATTGACATAGTTCGTAGGGTTCGTGTATATCCTAGTATTTTTCCCACCTAGCAGCTGTAAGATGTGATATTTATTCAGATATATCCATATTTAAAAATTTGTTTTTTTGTTTTAAGGTGTTGATCCTATTATATGGGAACAAGCCAAAGTTGATAATCCTGATCCTGACAAGTAAGTCTAATAGTATGTCCAAGTATTAAAAGAAGACTTGGAAAGGGGAGAAATGTATAACATTGTGTAGTACCCTTCAGGCAGCTCGTAAATTAGAGAATAACTTTGTCAAGTGCTGATCTCATTTGAAGCAGTGAGGATTACTAGAAATGTTTGTCTAATCCCTTTATCCATTAGGTTGCTTAAAGGTTGTCAGGATAAAGAGCCTCACTTGCATTACTTCAAGTTATGGTGCCCTACATTATATGGACTAGTTATTGTGACCTTATTTTTTTTTTTGCAACCATTATGATTTTCTTTAATCCTCCAGCTGAAAGTGATGTATCCTTGTACCTTTCAGTCATTACAGGTAACTTATGCTGATTTAATTATGAAAAGGAACAGGCGGTTAGGAATAGTAAGAACTGTAGAACTTACCAAAACAAGGTATATTTTGTGTATTATTTTAATTTATGATAGGCCATCTGTAATGTAAGGTTATCTGTAACTTTAAACTCAGAATTATTAATCCATACCACATGTCTAATATAAAAGATGTTGTAAGACATATTTGTATTCTTGTAGGCTTATTCCTGTACCAATGGTGGGTTTCAAGGAACTGTTGAGAAGATTGAAGGTCCAAGATCAGATGACCAAACAGCATCAAACTCGATTAGATGTAAGGTGTTTAATCTCTTATCATGACTGCTTACAGTTGAAAAAGGATATGCTATTAAATCAGCCTCCCCCTGTGCCTCCTGTGTGTTGAAAACCAAAACTGGAACCACATATGTGACGTTGTGACTCCCTATCATTATTTGTTAATACATCCAGTAATTACATCTTGTGTCCAGAAAAGGAGCCTTTGTTTTGGCTTGCATTGTTTTATTTTTCTTCAGGTTCAATCCCATGGTGTGGTTATAGGCTGATTCAAACCAGCTGAATTAAGTTGTCGTATCACAGACTTCATTTGTGTACCTAGTATTTTAATGCCTTTGGAAAATCCCAGTTGCATATGAAAATAAATAGAAACCAGAACAGCAGCAGTCTAGCAAAAAGCTTTCTGAAAGCATCTTGAAGAGGATGCTTGGATTGAATACTGTTTTGAATCTCCTGGTTTCAAATGTGGAGTAGTGTGTTCTATTATCAGAAATTGCTTATGACTTCCAACTGACTTCGTCTTCTCTGCAGATAATATCAGAAGATATCAGTGAGCTGCAGAAAAACCAAACAACAACTATGGCAAAGATTGCACAGTATAAAAGGAAACTGATGGCACTTTCTCACAGAACATTACAGGTAACACAGTCTAAATAACTCACTCTTACACACAGCCTGGTGCCAGAAGGCAAACTGAGAGGGGACAGGATGTCCTGTCCATGGCCTGTGTTGAAAATTAAATTCTGACTGCATTGAAATGGTACTGCTTTAAGTAACAGGCAGAGCTGTCAGATGTGCAGTGTCTCTTACTGCTTTGTTCATCAGAACAAATCTGATGAGAGATGTGCTGGAGGAAAGGCAAAGAGACATATGGATAGGAAAGAGGTGTGCAAAGTCTTTTCTAGTGAACCTCAAAGGCTTCTTTTGTAGGTGTTAATAAAGCAGGAGATCCAGAGGAAAAGTGGCTATGCAATTCAAGCAGAGGAAGAGCAGCTTCGTGTACAGTTAGACACCATTCAGTGCGAACTTAACGCACCTACGCAGTTCAAGGTGAGTAGTTAATAGAATTTTGCCAACACCTCTGTTTTTGTCTCACAAAAGAATGTAAGCTTTCCAAACCATGCAGATGTATTTATTGTGGAAATCTTTCAGAAGAGAAGTCCAGCAGGTTGCTAGCTTGTAGTGTCAGTCTCTTTGCTGCATCACTGTTCAGCGATTAAGTATTTTTGAGTACTTAGAAGTGTTGGAGTTGCTTGCCCTTTGAATGTCTTGACTTGAAGTGGTACCTGCTGGAGCTCTGACGGAAGTAGAAAACTTATGTCTGATGTAAGCCTGTTTCTCTTCCCAGGGCAGACTGAATGAGCTCATGTCCCAAATCAGGATGCAAAACCACTTTGGAGCAGTGCGTGCTGAAGAGCGCTATTACATAGATGCAGACCTCTTAAGGGAAATCAAGCAAGTAAGTATTGCTGGTAGCATCCTGAGATACTCCCTGAACTTTGTAGTTTAAGCCAGCTACAGACTAACTTGGAAAATATATAGAAAATGTCGTGGTTTTGTAACTGTTTGGTAATTAAGTCCTTACTGTTTTTCTCAGTGACAGTGTCAAGGTATTGGACAAAACCACTCTATGCGGTTAGGCTGTTTTTCTGTCTTTCTAAGAAATTACGCCAGGTTTTTCAATGTGCCAAGGCCACCAGACATGCCAGCTTTGGGAAATAATACTTAAAATCTGTGAAGTTGAACTATGCTCATGCTGGTTTTTAAACTATCTGCAGCATCTGAAGCAGCAGCAGGAGGGCCTGAGTCACCTAATTAGCATCATAAAGGATGACTTGGAGGACATCAAACTTATAGAGCATGGGCTGAACGAGAGTCTTCCCATCAGAGGAGGAGTCTTCAGTTGACTGGTGCTGGGCTTACACAGAATGTTGCTCAAGTTCATGGTTCACCTTCCAAGGCTAAAACTGTTGAGGTAAAATAAAACATGTACCTTCTAGGAGCAGTGGTATTTTGGTTGTTATCTTTAGAATTAGCAAAGCCTCTTCTAAGCTTTTGAACTTGACCTTTGGAAGGTTTCTATTTTGTAAAGCTGTATATGCTTTAACAACAGAAGGAAAACTGAATCTGTTCAGGTATTGGTTTATGATAAAACTATATGTACTATTGTACATTTTTTTTTCTTTTTTCCTTTTTTTTTTTTTTTTTACAACAGCATTGTCCTAGAAGTGCAGTGCCAAGGGAACTCTGTTCCACTTGGTTTGTGGAAAGCTTAGGCCCTGTCTGCATTTTTTTCAAAAGAGCCAAGTAACATCATTATGTAAACAGCTGATTTAAATCATGACAGATATGTATGTTGCTGTAACTGTGTCAGTCTCTGCAGTACCACTAGTTTACTGGGGCAAGCTGCAGGAAGTTTGTGTTTCCAGTTTCTTTCCTTCCTTTGAACTGCAAGGAGCTGAAGGTTATTGTTTTGTTGCTTTACATATGTGAGTTAAAGCTTTGCTACCCCTCAAATAACAACTGAATGTCCACACGTTGTCTTTTGCCTTTTTTTTAATTGCCGGGGAATAATAAATTCAGTCTGACTTTGTAATAACTCGTGCATGGTGTTGGCTCTTTCTTAGCTTCATCATCAAAGCAAGGGAACTGCCAACAACTCCAGGTTAACACACTTCACGCTCCTCCAGGCACTGCAGGTAACAGGCTATCAAACCCGAAACTACAGAGCTGCTTAGCTGCCTCAGTCCCCAAACTAAAATTAAAGGTCACTTCCCTTAAATCTAACTGGTACCAAGTACTGCAGAGCAGGTGGCTATTACGTGCAGTAGAGAGAGAGCTGCCATTTTTCCTCATGACAAAAATCACTGAAACAGAGATACAGGATTCTCTGCAGTAAGAGTTTGTACAGCAGAAACAACTCAAACACCATCCAGGCAGAATAACTTTGTTTATTAGCCCCCCTCTTCCCCCCTAAAAAAAATTCCATTCATAACATGTGAAAGAGAAAGATCCTAGAGCCTGTATGGCAGCCCTTCTCAGGTTCTCCCTACTGGGACTGCCTGACAAGGCGAAAGGCTTCGAGGAACTCATTGAAGTCGATGTTTCCATCCCTGTTGAAATCAATGCTGCGAACTAGGTCGTTGATGCCATCGTCCGTGAGTTCAATGTTCATGTGGGAGCTGAACAGCTTCCAGGTTTGGTGGAACTCCTCAAATGAGATGAGACCTGTGGAGAAGGAAGGCACAGCCACCTCAGCACAAGGTCACCATGGGCACTGCTGCCAGTCAGTCCCTGCTCAGCATACAAGGAGGGACCCCTGCTCAGGTTTGATCTCTTGTCCACCTCATGTGCTGCAACTGAATTTCCTAGTGTTAAGAACGTGGGCTAAAATACAACTTAAAGCAGTGAAGAGAGTGTAATTTGGAAGAGCAAAAGAAGGCAGAAGCTGTTGTATTTTCACTTTCCCAAAGTGATTTGGTGGAAATGACTCCTTGAAAGCAAGATCCCAAGATCCCAAGCATGCTGCATTACTGTCATTGCTTTTGTCACCATTTTTGTTCTGCTGATAGATCATTAGTTCTCTACCTGAATGGAATACAATGCAGTGACCAACACCCCCTCCACACCTGCTTACCTGAATGATCTTTGTCTATGATCCTGAATATGGTCTCCAAGTTGGATCTGTTTCGATAAATGACTTCCAGCAAGCTTGACTGGATGTGCTGAAAGACAACGTGGTCACATTCCTTCTACCCTTCTGACAGCTCCCAGCTTTCTCTGAGCAGTTACTGCAGACCTTCCCATAAATAAAAATATATACTGCTCTCAAGAGTTTGCCATCAGTGCACTTCAGTGTTTGTGGCTCATGCAACAGGTTTGTGGTGACTGGACCCTCCCTGCACCTCTGCATTACAGCATGTCAGCAGCCTGTCACTTCCATACAGACCTCTCCCAGGCTAGCAGAGGAGACACTGACTTGGGATACGTTTTTGAACCACTGCAGAGTTGGTTTTGCTGGGTGTAATTAAGAAGCATCAACTCAGAATAGAGTATAGTTCTCCTACATAAAAACCTGCATCCAAAACTTAAGTTTTATTGCACGTGCATCAGTTATTCCTACAATGGACTGAACACCTCGGGACAACTTGAATTCACGCAAGCTTTTCCCTGGACTTGATTTTGGATTATACAGGAACTGGAACCATCCTCTCTCCTTTCATGCCATCCTTGGTTCCCCACCTGGGGGTCTTGTGAGCTGCCCTGCATTGTGTTTTGATGTTTTACCTCTTGGCTCCGCTGTTCCAGGGCCAAGTCATCAAGCCAGCCCTTGTACTCCAGTGCACCGTCCGCCGTGCTGCGCACCAGCTGCGGCCTCAGCATGCGCCAGGGCAGCCCCAGCTGCAAGACTGACTCCACTGCTGTCGCCCAGTTGCTCAGCGTGATCCTTCCTGGAAGAAAAAGGGAAAGCCTCTGGGAGCCAGGCAGCTGAAAGCACATGAAGGCAAAGGAAAAAGCCTGGAGCTGTACACGTTCCCAGTCTACTGTGCTGCCGACAGCTGCCGTGGTCCATATCCTGTGGTGACCCAGGAATGAGTACTGCACACCAATGTGATGTAGGTCCAGTCCAAGTTTATTCAGTTGCGTACAGATTATATAGTCTCAGGACAGTGTGCACGCTGTCCATGCGGCAAAGCAAAGCTCTTAACTGGTTAATATACATTGTTCACGCACCTCAATTCCCCTTTTGATTGGTCACTACTTTAAACCCTTTATCTAACTCCCCGTCCTGTTTACCTTACTACCTGATTTCTTCATAGCAAAGCCTCACTAGTTCCCATGAGAACAACCTTGCCTGTTCCCTCTGGCTGCCTAAAGTTTCTCGTAATCTTTCAGCACAGCCAGGGCCCCAACATCTCCCCCTCTTTTTTCAAACACAGCATTCACTATATTCTGCATACTATTCTGTAAGTATCGCAATAAGCAAGGTAAGCAAACAAGTATAATAAGTATGAACACACCTATTGCTAAAATCTGATGCAAAATGCTAGCTACCCATGGTCCTAAGCCAAGCGACCTTAACCAAGCATCAAGTCCCCAACTATCTTCCCTCAGGTTATGCAGTCCATTCTTCAACTCTTCTATCTTTCTATGGATAGACTCTGAATGATCCGAGAGGTTCATACAGCACGTTCCCTCAAACATGACATCCATGACATCCATGACCATGGTCCAATAACAGGAAGTCGATCGCGGCCCTGTTCTGCAGCACCGCATGGTTTACACTAGCGACGCCCTGAGATAGCTGATCCAATATATTAGAGGTGGTGTTAAGCTCAGCTTTAGTCCAGCAGGCTACCTGCTTTAAAGTAGCCATGACCCGGGCTGCGGTTGCCCCAGGGACCACTAAAGAGGTAAATATTGTCCACAACCATGACCAAAAAATCGGTTTTCCTACTTCCCTACAATCTAGCTCATGTAACTCTCTTTTCCCTCTTCCTTGTGAAGTCCATTGCATTAACACAGATATATTAGGATGAAATACCATTAGCTTACCCAGGTAACACGGTCCCCCGTGCGGGCTGGCTGGGAGGCCGTTCCAGGCCCGATCCCCACAAATCAAAAACAAACCTCGAGGCAACTTTTCAAGCAGGCTGCCCAGTCAAATTACACTGCGTATATGTTTGCCGATAGACCTCTTTGATATCAAGGGCAGAATTTACTGTAGCCCAGCTTTTCTGGCTCACATTCAGCTGCACCATTGTAGGGGGTGCAAAGCTTACCCAGCCCCCAATCCTGCTACTATTAGTAGCGTTAAGACTACCCAAGAGGTCCAATTCTTCTGGGGGTGAAGTCAAGGTCTTATTCAAACTCTTAATGATGTCACATTGCCATTCTCCATCCTGAGTGGCCTTGGTCAAATGTCTTTCATCCAGAATCAAACTGTTTCTAACCCATCCTCTAAACTCCTGGGGCAGCCATGTAGGCACCCCTATCAAACATGTGCAAAAAGGCTCAGATAAACTGCCCAAACTTAAACAAAAGGCTGGCTGATTGGTGCGATTAGCTATTGTCACCCATATGTTTTCTC
>NW_009952445.1:423783-425829 GCF_000747805.2 Chaetura pelagica | reverse complement strand
CCAGAAAAATCTGTAGAATTAAAAGAAAAATGAGAAAAAATAGGTATATAATCATCTGAACGTGGATTGAGCCAATTCAAGACATAACATGCCTTACATACAAACTCATAGGGACCCGCCTCCCCCTCTTTTTTCAAAACTGCAAGCAAACGCTTCAGGCTCTGATGATGTCTTTCAATGATAGCCTGACTAGCAGAATTATAGGGCATGCCTGCAGCACGTGTGATGCTCCACTGCTGAAAAAACTTTCGACATACGCTACTCTTGTATGCCAGTGCATTGTCTGTTTTGATAGTGCTTGGGCAGCCTAATACTGCTGTCGCCTGAGACCAGTGTAGCCGAGCTGCCTTAGCACCGGCCGATACAGCCAGGGTTGCCCATATTGCTTTTGAAGAAGTGTCTACTGTGACATGCAAATACTTCAGGCGACCAAATGGTGGGAACTCTGTAACATCAGTCTGCCAAATTTGACGTGGTTGAATACCTCTGGGGTTAGCCCCCTCTTCTTGGATTGGCAATAACCGCGCACGATCGGGGCATGCTGCGATAATTGCCCCAGCAGCTGCTTGTGATATCTGGAATTGGCGCTGTAACGCGCGGGCAGACTGGTGAAAAAACTCATGTGAAGCACAAGCCTTCTGTTCAGGTGTCACATAGGCTACACAAAGATCAGAAACAGCCCTATCAATATAGTCATTGCCCTCCGTCAATGGACCTGGTATGGTAGTGTGACTTCTGACATGGGAACACCACAGCGGTGGCTGGCGCTGTTCCATGATGTTCCACAGACAGATAAATAAGGCTTGTAACTCCCTGTGAGCTACATGCCCTATGATAGATCGTGAAATCTGTGTCACTGCTCCAACTACATATAATGAGTCCACTACAAGATTTAAGGGACGATGAGCAAAGTCTGTTAGGGCCCATATTACTGCTTTCAATTCCAGCATCTGTACCGACGCTTTACTCTGGTTCACACGAGTAACCCAGTGCCCTTCTTGTCGATAAGCACACCCATACTTCCCACTATGAGTACTGGCGTCAGTAAATACGGTTGTTGCATCAGTGATGGGATCTTTGCACAATAAGAGTCTTTCTTCCAACACTAGGGCCATATTAAACAGGGGATGGTGCAGGTATCAATCTGAGCAGTAAGAGCGGCAACTTCTTGATGCTGGTTATATATTATAAGAGTCACGGGCAAATCTTCCTGATACCGATATGCTGCAGTGCTTGCCAGTTTGCTCTCAATTGACCGTATTGCCTGTTCTCCTTCGGGGCCAAGTTGCCTTGGTTCTGCGGGATTTGTAGCCCCTTGCAACAACGCAAACAGAGGCGCCATCTCTTCGTTGGTAATACCACAATAAGTCCTGATCCACTGTATGTCACCAACCAATTTTTGCACTGAGTTCACTGTTTTCACGTTGGCTCTTATTTGCATCTTCTGTGGACGTACTCGGGAGTCTGTGATGGTCATACCTAAATAATTCCAGGGAGAGTGCCGCTGGACCTTTTCTGAAGCTATAACCAGGCCATGACGCTGTAGATGGTCAGTTAGCTCCTGCTCCTGCTCTAAGGCTTCAGTAATTCGATCTTTGCTGGCCACTAGGATATCATCCATATAGTGGTAGGTTAGTAGATCAGGATGCGCCGTTTGCCAAGGCTTCAAAGCAAGGTTCACGAACCATTGACAAATTATTGGAGAATTTTTTATTCCCTGAGGCAAAACTGTCCATTGATAACGCTCAGCCGGTGCGGTTCAGTTGATGGAAGGTACAGTAAATGCAAAACGCTCACTATCCTCCAGATGTAGGAAAATAGTGAAAAAATAGTCTTTCAGATCAACCACTAAAAGGTTCCAAAACTTTGGAAACGTTACTGGTGATGGGAGACTGGGCTGCAGCGCACCCATATCATTGCATAGATAAGGCCCATTCGTAACTGTTCCTCCACCAGGTCCTGAACGTGTCGCAGCTTCTCTTCTGAAAGCGGCCACTGGTTAACCCACACTGGTACGTTGGTTTTCCATGACAATTTCAGTGTTGG
>NW_009952445.1:390840-423055 GCF_000747805.2 Chaetura pelagica | reverse complement strand
CCACAGCCAGATTGCCTCCTGCACTTCCGGCGGTGGCGGCGGTGAGCTCGTGGAGGCAGCCGCTACCGGGAGTACTTGTTCGCTGCGTCCCTCCGCACGCGGCTCCAACCGTTTCCCGGAAGAGGAGTGCCATCCCTTCTAAAGCATGAATGACACTTGGTGGCTTTGTGTCCAACCCTGTAGCATCTATAACAAATTCCATTAAATCTAGCAGTCGGCCTCACACCTCTGACCGCTCCTCCCTTACAACGCTCTGGACATTGCCGTTTCCAATGTCCCCCTTTTCTACATTGAAAGCAAAGCCCCCGGGGCCCTATTTCCCTCTGTCCCTGGGGTTTTAATGCCATCGCTAGAGCCTGAGCGTGAATTTTTGCTTTCTCTGACTTCATCAATAGTGGGGCACATTCACAGGTCTCCACCATTCGTGCAAGAGAAGCCCCTGGCTGTAAGGTGGCAAGCAATTGTTTACAGACTGAGTTGGCGTTTTGGATAGCCAGTTCTTTCACCAAAACTGCCTTCATATCCCGAGGAACAGTTGGGGCAACATCTAATGCCTCTTTAAGTCGGTCTACAAAACTCAAAAAGGATTCTTCTGGCTTCTGCATGATCTTAGTAAATGGCTGTTGAGGGGTAGCTAATTGTGGCAGGGCCAAAAATACAGCCAGAGCGGCGTTTTTAGATTGCACCAGGATTCGAGGGTGCAGCGCTGCCTGCCGGGATGGATCCCGAAACTGTCCCGTGCCCATCAGCTGGTCCAGGTTGGCAAGGCGCAATGGATCATCTAGTGCTAAATTAAGATTCTCTAACGTTTTGGCCTCTAGTCGTTCTTGCCATTTGGCCATCCAGAGCATATAAGTGGTAGGTGTCAGGATCAGTTCCATCAGGGCTTTTGAGTCAGCTGGAACCAACTCAGTATCTTTAAAGAGAGCAGAGACTTGATTGCGTACCAATTTGTTGTCATGGCCATATGCCATCACTGTCTTTTGTATGTTAACAACCATTTTCCACTGTAAAGGATCCCAACGTGAACCATGGTCTGTCCGAACGACTGGCAGGGACAAAGGTGAAAGCATAAAGCCCCCTTCTAACCATGCATTCTCAATGATACCTTTCCATCGGGCAGTGTGACTACAACTTGGGTCACCAGGTTCAGCTGCCGAAGCGGGAGGCACTTCCCCCTTTTTCCCCGGTGATGGGCGGGACTGGAGACCGAGGCGGCCCTCCCTCTGGGCTGGAAGAACCGGACCTTTTCTGCAATAGATCCTGAAGCTTTTGTAGGTGCTCTTTTTCAGAGTCAAGAGATTTTAGCAGAGGGTCCATATTTAGATTGTAAATATTCATTAGCTTCTGATAAGGACCATTCCCCATAGCTGATGCTCGGTATTTTTTAGCCCACCAACAATCGCCTCATGGGCGTCCTTGTTCGCCTTCTGCACTTCTTTATCCTTAGCCCCTCGATGGAGGCGCTGCAGCCCGGGAGGGGGAGCGTGGCAGGATCAACCTCCATCGGAAGGGTGGGCGCCGAGGGCTGTATTGCCTGTTTCCCTTCCCCCAGTTGCATTTTCCCCTCCTGCTCGGGATTCCAAGGAGGCAATTCATCATCCACCCCTTCCCACGCCTCTTTCTCTGCTAAAGAGACCGGGAATGCAGAGTGATTGCTCTCAGGCTGTTTACATTGTAATGCGGAATGACTTAACGATGTCAGTTCAGAAGTAGTTAACTCTTGACATTCCTTCCCACTCTCCAGCCCCGCTTGCCGACGAGCCGCGGCACCTTGAGCTTCCCCGTTTAATTGCTCAATCATGAGGCGGACCGAGAGTCGTTTCGCCTCCTTCGAGCCGGTTTGCACAGACTCCCACAGCTCTTCCCCCACTTTATTCCAGGCAGCAAGACTAAATGCCTGCGAGGGCTTTTCCAAGAGACCCTTCCGCCTGCACCACACCAACAAATCGACCATCGATTGTCGGTCCAGCTTTGTTTCTCTTTTTCTCTTTTTTTTTTTTCTCTCTCTTTTTTTTTTCTTTCTCTCTTTCTCTCCTTTCTTTCTCTTCTTTTCTGCCAACCGCATCCTGCTCCCCGATTCTGTGGCCGTCTCTCTCGAACGGCCCAGCTTTGCTTACCCGCGGGCAGCAGGACTCCTCGCCCTTCCTCGGCTTTGTTTCCCTACCCGAGTCGTATCACGTCGGGGTCACCAGCTGCCGTGGTCCATATCCTGTGGTGACCCAGGAATGAGTACTGCACACCAATGTGATGTAGGTCCAGTCCAAGTCTATTCAGTTGTGTACAGATTATATAGTCTTAGGACAGTGTGCACGCTGTCCGTGCGGCAAAGCAAAGCTCTTAACTGGTTAATATACATTGTTCACGCACCCCAATTCCCCTTTTGATTGGTCACTACTTTAAACCCTTTAACTCCCCGTCCTGTTTACCTTACTACCTGATTTCTTCATAGCAAAGCCTCACTAGTTCCCATGAGAACAACCTTCCCTGTTCCTCTGGCTGCCTGATGTTTAGTCTAAAGTTTCTCGTAATCTTTCAGCACAGCCAGGGCCCCAACAGACAGCAACACCCTCATTTCTCCATAGCACACTTGAGCACTTTGGCACAGGAAAAAAAACCTGCATGGCTGTACAGACATCAGCCACTGCAGGCAAAAGTGCACTTGCTGCTCCCCCCAGCCTAAGCAAGCTTTTGGTCATCAAAATAAATCTGGGCCACAGAGCTGCAAACATCTGAACAACAGGAAAACACTAACCTTGGATATTTCATTATCAGTTGTGGCTCACAGCCAGTGTTGCCCTGCAGATCATGCCATACACAGCTGCACTCCTCAGTCAACCAGGAACATGGAAAAGCACCTAATTTAGCAGCTGCTATAACAGCTGCACTGGACTTTTGTGAACAATTTTGCTGCCAGGGAAGAAAGTGAAAAGCAGTTCCATGCACAAGAAAGCTGTTCTGCCAGCTGTTGTGTCCCTTTTCTCCCCCAGCCCACAAATGGACACATCTCAGCAACATGTCTTGGTCACTGCACCAGCAGAGCATTCCTGGCAGCCAGAGAAGGATGAACTCTCAGCTCCTTCCTTAAGGCTCTGACAGAGGCAGCTCCCACCGAAGACATCCCTCACTTTCTTCTTCCCAGTGATTTTTAGACTCCAGGGATGAAAGGGCTCTAGAGACCACTCAGCCTTCCCAAGTGACACAACAGACATGTTCCAGGTTGTCTTTTCCAGTGCTTCAGCAATACTCCAGTTCCAAAGGGTTCTCCTAGTACCAAGCTACTCACCTCTTGCTTCTCCAAGGCCCCTTCAATTATAGCACCACACTCAGCCACTCTGTTGCCAACAGAGACACTGAATAACAGCAAACAGGACCAACACTCTGGCAAGGTCCAACACAGCCTCTCTGTGCAACAGCCACTAACAACTATAGTGAAGAATCTCCCAACCAGCCACACACTCAACTTGGCCATGTCAACCTTGTCCTACCAGGGAGTTAGCCCAAGTGTCCCTCCGCTCAGATTTACCTGTATTGTCCTTATCATAGGTCTTGAACATGCTGATGAGTGCTGAGGTGTGAGCAAAGAGCTTTTCCCGCAAGGCTCGAAAGGCTGACTCCTCTACTCTGCTGATTCTGGAGGATGCAGAAAAGAGAAAAGCACATGAAGAACTTGCCACAAAGCAGAAGAGAAGCTGCACCTTCCCCCTCCTCTGGCCTGTCCATGGATTGCCCAGGCCCTCACTCAGCCCTCTGCACAGCTACAGCTGCATTGCAATGCTTGTGACAGGGCATGCCTGGACCACAGTTCCCCTCTGCTGATGCAGTGAATCCTTGCATTGATTGGCAAAGCAACAAAGCAGAAGGGAATCTCAGCAAGGGTCAAAAGTTAAAACTGGACACGGAATGGAGCAGAGAAGGCAGAAAATAAGCAGTTTGTAAAAAAAGAGTTCCCTTCTGACCTTGTAACGCTCCCTTGTCAACCCTTTAGCCTCTTTTCTGTACAAAGCTTGAATCCTACTCCAGGTCTATTACTTAGTAAATCAAGCTGTTCAGCTTGCTCAGCTCCAGTGTCAAACTTTCTCAAAGCTGCCAGAATTTTCCCTTTTGGAATTTTGACCTGGTGAATAGAGAGCAACAGTAAATCCTTGCCTTTGTGTCATAGTGAGAGTATGGGCTGTCTTGTTCGCCTGGTACTGAACAAAATGGGGGACAAGGTCTGGTCCCAGCTTCACATAGGCTCCCCTGTTGCTGCCAATCTCATAGTAGTTAGAGGCTGAAAATATGGTCAGCACCTAAGCCCAAAAGAGAGGCATTTAATGTCAGTACATACATCTCTATTATGTGTACTTGCATCTGTGAAAACAACACAGCTGATCCCGTCTGGAGTCAACAGACACTGAAGGCAACATGTTTTACATAGAAAAGGAAGAGCAAGGTGGCAGCTGGCCTGGAAGCCTTCCCAGTTCCTTGAGGACAGCACCGATGTCATGTGGATTCCGCCACACACTGGGCTTCTGTGACTTCCCTGTGCTCTCCTGACAAACTTCCACTTTCCACTGTAGTGAGTGGAGTCAGAAGTGCCCCTGTTGAAGTCACTGAAGTGAACTGAATCTTCTGAGAGCAGAACTCTGCTGCAGCAGCTTAGTAACACCCTTTGGTAGGTCATCTTTAGGAACGGCTGCGTTAAGTGGGGACAATGGCACAAACAGGTTCAGACCTTTTCTCAGTTACCATGCACAAGGACGTGCTTTGCCTGCACAGCAGATGCCCCCGGCAGAGAGGATGACTTCAGACTGTCCTGACCTAAGACCTCAGCTGGCAACACACTTCCACAACTCCCAGTAAGGCTGTTTAACAGTTTATGTGTGTAACTAAAGCCTCATTAGAAGAAATACAGAGCTGAGACAAGCCACCACAGAAGCTCCACCCTGGCAGGATGGAAACCCAAACATCCTTCGCACCATCCCCCTCACTGACCTTCCGGTTGTGACAGAACTCGTAGCCCTCTTGCTTGCACTCGTGGGAGCGGATGAGGAACTGCAGGTTGTACTTCTCAAGGATCTTCCCTGTCACATCAGGCCCAAAGTAGCAGCCACCACCTCGCACTGTATTTACTGTGCAGCCCTCCTGAGGCATCGGGTCACTCCAGAGAATGTCTAAAATCTGGAAGGATTGGAAAGGTTCACTGAATGAAGTGTACCCAGCTAATTTCACCCATCAAAGTTTACTGAGCAAATACAGCTCTATCTCTGGGTCCCTCCCTGGACTGCTGCTATTACCACAGAGCAAGGAAAGAGGGATGATACCTGCATCCCAGCTGAAGCATCTTACTGTCCCACAGGATTGCCACAGACCTGGTCCATCACAGACATGTGATGACTGTTGGCCTGGAGCTACAGGCACACCCAAAGTGCCTGGGGGGAAAAGGGTGTCCATAGGGCCTGATAAAAGCTTTCCTTTGCTGCCTCTAAGTTTTCATAGAACCTTGCCTGTTTTCCATCCCAAAACACAGGTCCCAGGGCACAAACACCCAGTAGATCCTAAGGCCATGAGCAGGCTTAGGATTAAACTCCTTTGCATTCTAGCCAGGACATTCCATAGCCTCCAATGAGTGCTGACACAGTAACCACTATTTGGATTAAAGTTTAATGTCTTTAACCCTGACCTCAATGTATAAGTTGGTGCTGATAAGGTGTGCAATGCTAGGATAACCACACAAAGAGGTCTGTCTGTGCCCTGATCCATGAATTTTGTATTGAGATTCCTCATAATGTAGAAAAAGCTGCAGGAGGTCCCCACAGCCCACCAGGGTCAGGGCTCTGCTTAGACTACTCACCTGCTTCCACTCCTCCTGGCGAGTCCAGCATGGCCCATCCAGATCTGTCAAGGAGACCATGCTGGAGTAGGTGGGCTCATCCTCCTCTGAGTCACTGATGTCCGCCAGCCGGCGGCACCACTCGATCTGCTCCTGCACTGTCCGCCGGACCCACCTGGAGAACTCCAGCTTGTTGGCCATGCTGGGAGCCTGGGATGGCCGGGGCTGCAGAGGTAAACTGGTCTCTGCCTCATTTGCTGCTGGGTCACCCTCTGCTTTGCTCTCCCCATTTATTTCCTGTATTTCCACATTTGTATTTGACTCCTTTCTTTTCTTTTCTCTTAATACAGAAATAAACTGAAAGAGATAAGAAAGAAAAGAGAGGTGGTTACACTGCTGGGAAACCTGCATCTCCAGCTCTTGACGTCTTCCATTGACAGACTGTCAAGTGATCCAAGCCTCAGTTCCTTTTACTGCTGATTAATTGTCAGAGATTACTAGTGTCATCCTCTCAGATGTGCTGCCCTTGGTGTACCACTGGGGCCCCACATCCATCCTGACTACAAATCTACCTCTTCTTCATAGATTTTATGCTGCTTAGACATTTCCCAAAAGGTAGAGTAGATGGATTTAATGTGCAACAGGAACTAGGCGGCAGGTTGAAGGAAGGACTAATGACTAATGCAAGTGCTTGTCTTTACATTTGGAGAAGGGAAGTAAAGGCAAACAATTTACCAAAATCCTTCTGGAATTCTAGAGGAAAATACAGGCTAAGAAACTGGGACAAAGTCCCGTCATCACTGTGTTTTTATAATCAGCACCAGCATCTGATTACCTATGCCATAACCCACCACTTCCCTGTCTGTGTTCCTTACATCTTCCAGAAGCCAAGAATGCTTCTTTCCTTCACACCTCCTGCCCACCCAGTATTAAACCAAAGCAATCCACTCCAAGCCTGTACTGAAACAGTTTGTCTAGAAAGACCATCCTTTAGATTTGTCTCATCAACAGCCAAATTGACATGTAGAAATAAGCTCCTCACCACAAGTCAGCAACACTATTGTCTCGCACTGTCTAGGAAATAAAACCTACTTTGTTCCTTTTAATTTTCTCAAGCATGTCCAGGTCAGTGGTGTCAGAGATGCCTCCGTGTATAATGAGGACTTTCTGATCAATCAGGGTGGCAAGGGGTAGCCAGCAGAAGACATTATGAATCATCTTCAGGATTTTCTTTCCATGTACCTTGGAGGACAGGTCAGAAAGAAAAATATAAACCATCAAGCCTTCCAAGTCCTCGTCTCATATGGTAAAGGAGACACAAACATATGCCTACCTTGTATTTCTGCATTACTTCCTTGGTGAAACCATAGCTAAAGGAACAGGAGAAAGGATTCAGTGGGACTGTGGAGCAGCACCCTTGACATGGTGACCAGCCCCACACAGAGCCCATACCGTAAGTTGACCATGTGGTCCTCATGGTTCCCGCGGTTGAGATGAACCTCCTTGGGATAGATCAAGAGGAAGGTAAAGAGGATGATGAGGATCTCGAGGGACTGTTTGCCTCTGTCTACAAAGTCCCCATTGAACACATAGGACTTGGAAGGGGAAGGAAGGCCATTCTGTTAAAGCAAGGAAGAGATGTTACAAGAGAGGCATCTCCAGGATCTACATTTAGCTCCACACCCCCAGCTGCACATTCTCTTATTCGGTCCTACGTTACCTTATACAATAGATCCTGACTCTTACTTTATCCTGTAGGCTTCCAGTGGCAAATGCACTGAAAAGTGAAAGCTGGCACTCAGGAAGAGTTGCCATTGGTATAGGCACTTACAAACATGTCCATTGGCACTTCCCAAATGTATGTGTATATCAGATTTCCAAGTCACCAAGGGAATAAGCTGCTGCTTTGTGAAGCCATTTAAAACCAATCAAATTGACCTGGAGAATGGCTTGCCAAGGGCCTAGTTTTGCAAACACTTCTCAGCATGACCCATGCAATACCTCTCACAATACCCAGCCAGCCTCCCTCTCCAAATAACTGTGCCTACCTTATAAAATATGAGGAACAAGTCATCCAGCTGTCCGTGCAAGTCTCCTAACAGGCACAAAAAGACAAGTGACAGTATGTTGATGTTGGAGGGACAGGTTTGTTTTCCAGAAGCATGCAGAAGCCTGTGCTAAGTACTTATTTTTCAGAAGTAACTCAAAGTTTAACCATTAATCCTAGAGTAGGAAAATAATGATGAAAAGCTTTGCCTCTTTCAAATGTGCTTAACAAGATCAAAGCAGTAGTATTCTGTATCTGAATACATACACTGCTGCTAATGAAGACACAGCCAAAACAGTTCCAGGACTTTGTTGTTTAAATAATCCCAGGTTGCAGAAAATGCAGAGAAAAAATGCTGTGAGTTCTGAGTCCAGTCCTCGACTAGATGAGGTTTCTGTGGTTTAGTCAAAGGAATTCTAAGTTTAGGGTGACAGAATAAAGACCAGTTTGAATGCAGTTGAAAAATTCCTTAAATCTTTACTGTAACACACAAGAATTTCAAGAGCCACAAGCCTTCACTATCACCTTTCATCTTCCCTTATACAAATATATGTCCTTATCTTCTCCATTCATACCTCTCCTCCTCTTGCAGTTTCACAGTCACCCTGACAGCACCTCCACCACAGCAGGCTGTGCCAAGCTGAATGCTGCCATTTCAGGGCAGGTGTTAATTATGGATCCCAAACACCGACTACAAATAGGCACAGCACCTTCCCTCAGCACCCCCATCCCATTCCAGACCAAGCAGAAATAGCACCATGATGCAGACTTGCTCCATCCAGTCTTCAGGCTAGTCTTTGTACCAGCTCAAATAGAGCATCAGGGGTAAACCTGGGTATTTTAGGCAGCCCCTGTTGCCTCTCAGTACACACACGTTGCTTACAGCCTGCATTTGTATTCCACACTCAGTACAGAGGAGGGCATCGTGCTCATGCTGCCATTTTTCACCTTTCCCACCCATTCCACACGGGTGTTCTTGCCCCAGCACCTTCCCGCCCAGACGTACCGCACACGGTGACCTCCTCGCTATAGCAGGTGGAGACGTGACTGATGTTTGGCAACTGCTTGAGGTGCTTCCTGGTCTCACTCAGCAGGTTTAAGACGTAGCGAGCATGGAGCTGCTACTAGGAGAAAGCGAAGGGATTAAAGCAGGAAATCAGTGACCTCTGAGCAGCAACGTAGGTCTGCCTGCAAAGGCCTCAAGGACCCACCACCACAGCCTGGATGGCAGGAACTCTCACTAGAACAGCAGAAATCCCAGCCCAGTATCACAGGTAAGAAGCTGCTCCTCTAGATCCTTCTTAGCCTTCTCCACATGATGCTGCGTCTGTCCTGCAGAAAGATGTTCACTGAAAGCCAGGGTGTAGGCGTTTAATATTACTCTAGACATTAGAGACCTTTGTTTTAGAAGTCATTTTGCTCGGAGAAGGTAGGCTGTTTAGCCTATTTTGCAGTTTACGGTCTTGACTGACAGATGGCAGCACAACACCACAATTGCATGAGGATTTGTCGTCTTAGTGCTCCTGAATTGGCACTGGCCTTACCAAAACCCTCACGTTTTACATTTTAAATATGAGTCAAAGTTGCATGGCACAAAACATTTTAATCAGCTGCTTCCATCCGGGCCATCCTATACATTTTAAAAAATTGATGAATAGCAACAAAAATTGATAGAACGTTTCAACATGGACTGTTATGCGTTGCTGGGTTTTTTCCTTTAAAAACGAAATTCAGGTTACTATCAGTGCACACCTACCAAGAGTTATCAATTTTGTCAGAACTGCGTTTTCAGAAACATCAGAAGTTCCTATGGCAGGGGCAAATACAGTATCATTTCCAGCTCCCTTTGCTTAACAGCCTTTACAGCTCACTGTACTCCAATCAGCTTAACTTGTCAGATGAGATAAAACCCAATGACCTCTGCACAGAGAAGGGGAAAGTGTAGCTTGTCTGGGGATCCTTACTTGTTTCTGTTTGAAAGCTTCCAGCAAGGCAGTCGCATGGTCGGGAACGAGTGGGAAGGAGAGATGGGGTCCAGTGTAGGAGTCTGGCACCTCCATTGATTCATAGTCACAGTATTTTTCCAGCTCTGCCTCTTTGAAGCTTTCCCCAGTTATGAACATGCGACTGATGAAATCCCCTAGATGGTAGATTGGTCCATTTGTTTTTATAAAAAGGGAAAGGGACAAGAAAAGGTTAAGTTGGCTCAATACACCATGCTAGTAGTTTGCTAAAGAAAAGCTGCTGGTTTATGCTAGAGCTCATGAGCAATGGCAGCTGCAGAGGGTAGCTCCTAGTTTGTCACCACTACAGAACTGGCAGTGGGGAAAAGGCTGCAGGGACAAGTTTCCATCTGCTATTTGTCAGGCAGCGCTGCAGCAACGCTCATTTCTGCACAGCTCTGGTAGCACCACGTGGATGTTGGTTGCCATGGCTAATTGAAATGCAAAAGCAAACTGCGTCATGGAACTGTTTCCTATATCCCACTGCTTTTTCTAAGCTTATACCTACATTCTCAGCATTGCACAGAATTTGTACAAACACACTTTTTTTTTGCTGTAGCATCTTGGAGCCCAACTCAAGGAACAGGACATTATTGTTCTGTTTTATACAGATGGTGAAAAATTATGCTTTGCTCTAAAATATGTGAGGTAGTTGTGAGGAAAAGGGTGGCAGTTTGAAAGGAAGGAGAGAGGACTTCAGCAGGTTATGGTCAGCAAATTAAATAGTTAATTTTACTCAACTACCATCAGGATTCAGAGCTAAGCACCAAGAAATAACAATCTGCAAATTCAGGAAGATGCTGTGTTTGTTCCCACAGCACTTCCCCCTCTGCCCCAGTTATAGGGGACACTAAATAATAATGTCCCCAAGCACAGGTCCCTAGCAATGGATTCAATTGCTTCAGAAATGTACTTTGCAAAGCCCTGAAAAAGGCAGATTTCTAATACTGCTCTTAGAAAGCATACTGAGCTTTTATTCCCTCCTAAGGAACAAGAATTGCCCCACATCCCTCGCACAGCTCAGACAGTCTTCAGATAATTCACTCCTTATCCAAATTCCTGTCCTCTTTAGACTCTCTTGTCCCCCCCTTTGCTAACCTGAAGGGCCAGTACAGGGTACAACGTTCTGAGCTGCTGGTGCCAAATCTACAAACAGCACATACAAACTTACTCTCTTTACTGCTGCTTGGTGTGAAGTGGTCCATGAGGTAACTGAAGAAGTTATGAAGCTGCAAGAAGAGAGAGAGCCCATCATCAATCACCCTGGAATGAAATTCTGCAAAGTGGCAACTTAACATGGTCATTCTGGAAGTATCCATGTCCTCCTCGTGATGTCTGGTACATACAACAGATCACACTATACCAATTCCAGTTTTTAATATCTTGGGATGAAATCAAAAAAAGGAGCTTTACCTTCAGCCATACAGGCAGATGGACACCTATATGCCCTTCCTCTCCCTGCCTGGCAGGAAGGCAACCATATAAGAGAATATTAGTCAAAGTTGAAGTACAACAAACCAATTAGGGTTCAGATTCAGTAAAAGCAATGTTTAGTCATCCTTACAGCTAACTTTCAAGACTCATTACTCAGCGTTTCATCAGACAAGCAGGCAGGAAATCAGCTAGAAAGGGAGAGGAAACCCAGTGCTCGGCCCACAGAGGCACTTACAGGGTTACTGCCAGTAGCCAGAAACAAGCAAGTCTGGCAGAGAAACCACCCTCCTGTGTATTTTCCTGTACTCTTTTTCCTGGCACCCTACCTTGATCTGATCCTGCTCGCAGGCATACTCAATGGACTGGAAGATTCTCCAGGTGCAACGCCGGCGCATTTCCAGCCGAGCAACGTAGCGCCGATACCACCGCTGGATCAGGACGGCTGCCTTGAAAGCTGGGGGACAAACCAGAGCCAGCCTGCTGAGCTGCAGTGGCTGCAGCTGAGGTACCCTGCTACTGCTCCTCTCCTGACCCTGAAAATTGAAGAGGGACCTTTCTTTCTCAGGAACAACTTTTCATGGAAGGTGTTCTGATGCCTAAACGTTAAGGGTAATAAAACATCCACTTCTCCATATTGCAAGAGATTGTTTGGCCAGAAACCTCTGAAGCAATTCTAGCCATTGCTGCTGGCTCTGCGGCACCAGCCTTATCAGGGCCTCAGGATCCAATCATGTTATTCAGTTTTAATAGACAATTTCCTCCCTTTCTATCTACCTTGATCACTTTCATGTCCGTCTTACAGTCTAGGTACTGCAGCTTCAGGAAACCAGAGATTCCGCTGAAGCAACACAAGGAGTTGGGGGGAAAACAGGACCCTGAGTCCCCTCCTAGAGTCTTAAAAATATGGGGCTTGTCCACCTTCCTTTAAGCCAAACACATACCTCAGCTTTTGCAGTTCTCGACAAATTTCAGAAGAGATCTATTCTAGCAGAAATGTCAACATACCATTACCTTGGAATAAAGACAAAATTAACAGCCACAGGGCAAAGAGGAAAGATAGATCTTTGGCCACAGTGACACAGAAGGAATGAAATGCCAAGAATTTCCAGGTGTCTGGTCGTGGTTCAATCCACAGCCAGCACTGGCACTAGGCTCTTCCCTCAAATTAATGGCTGTTTGCCCTGTTTTTTAAAACATTCCTCTGCATTTCCCCATTTCTGGTGTTTTTCATCAAAAGATTATTTCGGATGAGCATATTTAAGGTAGAGAACATGGGGGCTTTTCCTTTATCAAGTTCTGCCACAGAACTTTATATACCTTGAAAAACTTTTTCATCCTCCTTAGCTGGTCTTGAACCTATGTGGACCTCCTGGGGACTTTACAGCACCTTGCCAAACAGCTCTGTTACTTGGCATCTCTCCTTTGGTTACACTTTGTGTCCCTTTCTGTTTATTTCTGGAGTCCTACCCTGGAACCCTACGCTTAAAACAATTTCTAGCAATGCTGCTCCGTGTCATCTTTAGCTGAGAGAAGGAGGAATGACTGCTCTAGCTACAGGCTGGCCCCAAAATCAAATGGAGATGACATAGTTAGCCCTGGCACAGAAGCCTTGTATTTCCCTTGGCATCTCATTTGTGCAAGAGCACTGCCCTGTTCACTGCAACAGAGAGGGCAATGAGGGGTGTGGAGTGGAAAAACTTTGTTAAAAAGAAGGAAATCCCCCCAGAGACAGAGATCACATTAATTCAGTTAGCTTGCATTAGTTATTTAACATAACCACCCTCCATGTAGTTCAGCAAGAAACATTGACCTTTACCTAAAGAAGATAACCTGATTGCTTATGTATTAAAAATAATAATCCTTCTAAATTATGTTATTGTCGGAGCTGCAGAGCACAGAAAGGGAAGAGCTATTGCTGTTGTGCAGCTGAGGAACCAAATCACAGGGAAGTCATGGGCTGAATGATAAGGCTCAGCTAGCCTTACTTCAAGAATAGTTTATGTACTCCTTGCCTGAACCTTACATGCTGTTGAGAAAAAGCCTACTGATCTGCTGGGCTGTGAAAAAATAAAAAAGGGTGACATTTTTCTGCAGTTTGATGCTCCTGATGCTACCTCTTGGAGCCTCGTTTAGAACAGACCAGACACCAGCTGCCTTACTGGCAGGCTGGCTTGTAACCAAATTCACAGTCATAATCACTCTAAAACAAACAACAGCAAAATATCTTGCATTCCCCAAATAGTGGGTAAATGCCCAAGTACTACAATATGAGTTTGGTGTATTTCAACTGAATCCCCAGCAGAAATTCACAGTTAGGACTCCACATGTGCCAAAGCAAACTAGATCCTTTGAAACATGAAAAGCAGATTAAAAGACTTATTATCAAGTGCACAGTGAGCGTGAATTCCACGCACTTTGAGCTCCAGATGGGTAAGGCATTGGGTATTTTTATGCTACTTATTCAGAGACTGACTCTGCAACTGGGAAAGCCAGGTATTCAAATTTACTAGCTTACCTGGATGACTTTCATCTGGCAGTGTTTGTACTAGGTTAGAAAAAAAGAAATAATAAAAAAGAGAAAGATTTATCCACATTTTATGAGGATCCAAGCAAGTAAACTGAATCATACATCATTGTATAAGCTATGGAAAGGACCTGGCAGCACAAGTGGCAGCACCTGGACTGAAACCTGCCTGTTCATGCTGGCAGTACAGTTCACAAACCAGCTTCCACAAGGGGCTCTGCCCCCTCACTGAGACTCCACATCCCCTTCTTCACTCAAGTGCAGGGCCAGTTTAGCAGAGCTCTGCTGGCTACACTTCCCATAGGGAACAGCCCCTGGCCTGGGTAGGGAGACGGGACAGCGCCTGGAGCGTTGTGCTTGGGTGGAAAATCCTAAGCAATTCCATATCTGCAGGTAAGCAGATCTGAAGGATCTCGAGAACCAGATGCAAGAAATTCAGAGAGCTTTTACTGTCACGGGAAACTGTTGATGAGGTATCAATTCAACAGTTTCAAGTAAGTTTTATGTTACACTTCGTTTGTTGTAGACAAAATGCAATCAGTGTTTTTCTTTTCAGAGCATTTGCAAACAGTTTGCACTGTCTGCCTTTCTGCCAATGCTGATGACTGAATGAGTCAAACAACAAAGTAATCTGTTGGTTTTTTTTTACACTCTTTAGGACCTGGCAGCACAAGTGGCAGCACCTGGACTGAAACCTGCCTGTTCATGCTGGCAGTACAGTTCACAAACCAGCTTCCACAAGGGGCTCTGCCCCCTCACTGAGACTCCACATCCCCTTCTTCACTCAAGTGCAGGGCCAGTTTAGCAGAGCTCTGCTGGCTACACTTCCCATAGGGAACAGCCCCTGGCCTGGGTAGGGAGACGGGACAGCGCCTGGAGCGTTGTGCTTGGGTGGAAAATCCTAAGCAATTCCATATCTGCAGGTAAGCAGATCTGAAGGATCTCGAGAACCAGATGCAAGAAATTCAGAGAGCTTTTACTGTCACGGGAAACTGTTGATGAGGTATCAATTCAACAGTTTCAAGTAAGTTTTATGTTACACTTCGTTTGTTGTAGACAAAATGCAATCAGTGTTTTTCTTTTCAGAGCATTTGCAAACAGTTTGCACTGTCTGCCTTTCTGCCAATGCTGATGACTGAATGAGTCAAACAACAAAGTAATCTGTTGGGTTTTTTTTCCACTCTTTCAGTGTAAAGTCTCACTCATAATCTCCCTTTGTTCCATAGCAGATCTAAGCACATCCCCAGAAAACTGATACTAACAAACAGAGGGTTTCATAAAAATAAATCATGACATCTTGGAGAGCCATAAAAAAGTCCAGATTATTATCAGAGATGAAGCACATTACAGTGATGTAATTAGGAAAAAAGCACACTTTTTTTGCTTTTCAGCTTTTCTTAGCTACACCAGATTGCCTTCTTTAGAATCAGACTTAATTTGCCTTTGCTAATGCTTCTGCTTTATCAGTTCTGCGCCACTGACAGCCTTTAAGAACAGAATCCACCAGATTTTAATCTAATTCTGGTCTAAATAGCTGTTATTTTCTCAAGCCAGTTCTTCTGTTTGACAGCTGGGACTCCTTGTCACAGGTATACTGAAAGACATAACCTTACCTCAATACTATCCAGAAAACCAGGTAACTCAGAAAACAAACACATCCACTGCAACCTCCCAATGATGTGCAGGAGCAAACAGGAAATAATACTTTTCAAAGTATCACTCACCATTTTCAGACTTCTGCAGGGAATACTTGTAGTTGGCATTTACAGAACTACTAGATCCCATGTTCTCCAACCAGTGCTCCTAGAACGTTGCAGACTGGCCCAGTGTCACCAAAACCACAAAGGGGATGCAGGAAAGATCATTCAATCAGAATCAAAACAGCTGCAACATGTCCCACCACAGTACTGAGAATCTATAATTAAATACATTAACACTTAAAATCAACCAGCAGATGGCCTGTCTTGTGCCCAAGTACATCCTCCACTATCAGTTTTTTCCAAGCTACTTCGTTGTCTTCTACACAATCTGAGATGAGGATTTCTGTCCCACTGTTTCAAATTTCAAGTCAGCTACATAAATAGAAATCATTTCAGCACCTTTCCTAATAGTTTAAAAGTAGCAGAGATTGCAGCTCTAGATACTGTAATTGCATGGTAGATGTATAAACCAGGCATTCATGTACTCTCACAGAATCATGGAATTGTCAGAGTTGGAAGGGACCTCTAGAGATCATCTAGTCCAACTCCCCTGCTAAAGCAGGATGGCTCAGAGCACATTCCACAGGGCTCTATCCAGGAGGGTCTTGAATATCTCCAGAGAAGGGGACTCCACACCATCCCTGGGCAGCCTGTCCCAGTGCTTTGTCCCCCTCACAGTAAAGAAGTTTCACACAATGCTTTATATGCCCAATTTTAGGCTCCAGCCTCTTAGCAATATAGCAGGTTTCACCTGAGCCTTTGTTTCAGAGGCTACAATCAACCAATCTTGATAGAGCTCTGAGAGCAGACAACATCTGTGAGTCCTCGTGCTGCCTCCCTCCTTCCTCACACACAGAGAAAGCACCGGGAGAAAGGCGCTAAAATTCTAATTGTGATTGCATGTAGGAGAGGCAGTTTTCCAGTACTGCTCTAGAATTATAAAAGTCATCAAGTTGATTAATTAACAACCAATATATGCAGACCAATATTCATGCATGTAGCCATCTGTGAAGGGCAGCCCTCATTACTGCAGATGAACGCACATATGGTATTTAAATCTATTTGCAGCTCCACAGCTAGAGGTAAGATAAGTCTAAAATAACAATCAGCTATCATAAGAAAATAATCAGCTTTGTTAAACACTACTTCTCTTCACCTTGTGGAACCACTCAAGGGTGGGAGCATACTGCACCTTCAGTTGCTCAGATCCTGGCAAGGACAGGACAGACAGACTTTGGTAACATGGCTGCTGCGGAAAGGTCTGCACAGAGCAAACTGCTCCTATTTCAAGATCAGTCAAATTTTCAAATTTCACACTTCGAGGACAACTAGAATATTGGTCACAGTCAGACATATTTCCTCTGAAAAAACCCAATCATGTAGGAAAAGCAAAACTCCAGGGACCACAGCCAAAGCAGTCCCAGGCTGTATTGTGTAGGAATGATAGGGATTTTTATTCTCACCCAGAACTGGGGGAGGAGAAGAGAAGGGAAGGAAATAAACACCTGTAAAAAAATGTTAACACTGGTGCTGGCAGGAGCCCACAGCTCCAATGATTTTGAAGTATCAGGACAGTGTGACTACAGAGGCATCTCTTCCCCAGCAGAGGGACAAGTCCTTCTCCTTTTATTACTTCCTGCAATTCTTTTGTTTCCTTCAGTATCTTTCCACCTATCCCACTTCTGTCCTCTGAAAACAGCCTCAGATCTGCACAAACACTAATTGAAGAAATGTCTAGTGTTGTACCAGGTGCATGTGTGCAGTATGCCCAGGATGCTGAATTGCACAATGGCATCTTCACAGTAGCTATGAGGGCACCACAGGAGGGTATGTAGCAACACCTCAACAAAGCGTCAGTCACTTGAGTTTTATTCTAATGTTATTTCACATCAGTGTCACAAAATAGCCTGAAATCACTCCTGAATTTTGCCCAATTACATCCAGTGCTTTACAGCTGTGGTGTTCAAATAATGCAGGTACTCTGACAACTTTTAGATTATTAGCTGCTTGAATGGACAATTACACACAAAAATCAAAATATCTGGCATTTAAGTCTCTTATTTGTAACCTCCTCTACAAGGGAAATCACATTTCAAGAAAAACAGACTTTCAATCTCATCACTTCTCCACGTAGAGTTGTAATTCCCATCTTGGCTATCCAAACAAACATTTAAAAACAGACTTTCAATCTCATCACTTCTCCATGTAGAGTTGTAATTCCCATCTTGGCTATTCAAAGATGCAGATCTGAGATTTCAGCAAGTATTTGCTATCCAGAGAAGCAATTATTCAAATGTTTTGCTCTGTATTGGGAGCTTGCTTTGGCAAGAGTCATCCCCAAGCACCTCCACTTACTGCCTTCTGGCTGTGACCTGGCAGGGCAGTTGGAAACAGCAGGACACACGTTCCTTTCTGATGAAGTTACACCAGAAGACACACTGCAGCTACCCACGGGAGCTCAGTCCACAGGACCAGACTGAAAACCCTGGTCAGTGTACACAACTGTTCCTCCACACTGGAGGTCAGCACAGCTTGTGTGTGCCCAGCTCTCTCCTCAGTGCTGCTTAGGAACCTGGCAGTACCAGCTTTAAAGGAAGATACTTTCAAAAATGCAAACAGGAGAGGGGGGAAAAAAAATAATCCTTTTTCAGGAACTAAACCACTTCCTGGTAGCTTTTTAAAAAATGGAGAATAAATTTGAAGCAAGCTCTCAAATACAGAGTTAGATTCTTAGCTTGCTTAGGATGCATCCAGGGGTACTCCCTATCTGTTTTGACAACATGGAACCTTCGATACGAGAGCACCTTTGGAGACACAGGATAAAACTTCTCCTCATTTCCCTCCTCCCCTGCAAAACAAGCAAGCATTTGTTACTTGGACAGCCCTACTTTAAACACGAACATTGGCCATCTACAGCGTGCCCTAGGAGCACCTGCAGAGAGCAAGCACAGGCAGCAGCACCTACCTATTTATCTTCTTGGGAACAGGAAGCCAATGGATAAGATATGCAGTTTTGCAACTCTTAAAACACAAGCTGCTGACTCCTTTAATAATACCATAGAAAATTCATTAAAGGAAGCCTTGCACAAATCCATTTGCGTCAACTAACCCAAAGCAAGAACAGCAAAAGCCCAGGTAAATTTCCTGGCTTAGATAAATATTAATTCCTTCAAAACCAAAGCATTTTTAATCAAATCCTACACACTGTCACATCACTGAGCTTGTCCACATTACAGGTCTGTGCAGAATGTGGTGCTCCACCCATGTGATTCAAAGGCAAGGAACACTAAAACTAACCCAAAGCTAACTCCAAATAAAACAGGACTCCTAGGAAAGAGGACACTTATCAGCCGTGCATCTGAATCCCCACTAACTTGGCAATTTTATGGACATTTGGGAAACTGAGGGAACTGATGAGCAGCATCTGGACAGCTATGAGAAAATACAACAGCCTTACTGGAAGTCCACCACGAAAAATCTGAGGGAAACAGAAATTTTCAGTTCTGCTAAAAGAACAACAGCTCAAGAGCTACAGATTAATTAAAATAATAATAATAATCTTCTCCCAGGAAGAAAAATACTAGCTAGCACCAGGGAAAGTGATGATCCTGCCTTACCTATATATGTCTCACGTGTACATCAGACTTGGCATCTCTCACACCTGGAAACAATATGGTGAAGCTTGTTTTATTTTACACAAGCCCCGACCTCTGCAGCTACACAACTACTGCAGTGCCAAAAAGGAGAATTTCAGACAGAAAACTCCTAACAGCAGTTTTATAAGGCTTGACACATAAAAAGGATCCTTCCCCTCAGACTGTGGGTGCCAAGTAACTACTTCTGAATACAAAAGAGAAATAAAAACAAAAATGCAACTTACCTTGCCACCGCTTTCTAATTTATGGATTAAGACAAACACAATGGAAGGTCTCTCCCCTTTTTTGTTTCTATACAGTACCCAAAGTGATCAATAGTGTCTGAAGGGATTTGCTTGATTACAGATTCAGAAACTCCTCAGAATCTAAATAATCAAGTAGGCTGTTCCCTCGGGCCTGCCATGTCTTTTCAGCACCTGCAGGGTACAATGTGTGTGCTGGCCTGCAACAAGAGCAGACCCTTCCATTTAGCTACTGCACAGAGGGTTTGAGCAGCTTTAAGAATCTTCTCTCATGTGATGCTTAAGAAAGGCTACAGGGCTGAAATGGATTAGGATTACTGAAGGGGATTACAAAGGAGAAGTACAGTATGTTGGACTTGCTCTCATCTTCAGAGTCAGCTCTTACACACTTTAAAGTTGCCTCTTGCTAATGTGTGGAGGAAAAGGAATTAAAGTTTTCACCTGTTCCTTGTGTTGGGCTGGAATCTTTTGGAAACAAAGGGATGGAAGCAGCAAGGAGAATATATTTCACTTAATTCTAATTACTTAACAATTCCAAATCATTAATCTGACTGGACTTGAGAAAGCAGAAAAGCTATTTCACTTCTTAGTGCCTGAAAAGTAGACACACAAAGCAGATGAAATCTCAAACAGAAGGATGATCAGCAAGCAATTCAAACAGCTACAAATGATCCTCCTTTTAAAAAAAAACAAACAAGATGCCACAAAACACCCAAACCATCCAAAACTAATCAGCCCTACATTTAAATGTTTCCAGCATTACGATAGTTTTATTAGTTTTATTTAAAGTATTAACAATCCTGTCTATTTCTGTCAAATTTCAATTCTTACTCAAAGGCAGTTCATATTTCATAGGTTAAATCATCTAGTTTGTAAGACCTGTAATTTCCCACTTTCTCAGTGTTTATATTTTTAGCATGTCATCAAACTTAAGACCAGAAAGTTAGATCCTTCCAGTTAGCAAAAAAAATAGTATTCAAGTTGGCAGATAGGCTTTATTTTGTTAGGAATCAGGATGTCTGTTTATAAACATTTTCAGAAGAAAGACTTTTTTTAAAAAAGCACAAAAGCAAAATAACATAAGACTTCTTCAAATCTAGTTTCCTTTGTTGTTGAAAACTCAAAAAAAACCCCAACCCCATGTTGTAATCATCTGCTTTGTAGCTGGGCCTGAGCAAGTTTTGAACAGGTAATGAGACATAAACAGAGCACAACCGTTCCCTAATTGTACCAAATATTGATACACTCCAGCTGTGTTGGTTTGCATTGAAACAAACCCATTTGATTACAAGTACATGCCACTGAAAAGCTGGGCACACCTCTGCCAGAAGATCATCAGCCTTACACCACTATGCAAAATGACACCTATAAGGATCCCTCTCTTTACTTGTGGGTATATCTGGCTGGATTTGATGTAACTGCTATTTATATCTTCCTCCAGGAACTCTGCTGTTCAAGTTTCTCCCTCTGGCACATGGCTGCCAACACCACTGTACAAGCTGGGTCAAGGCACTTACCCAGGCAACAGCAGAGGATGCAGGGAAGTAGGTTACCACACTTAGCCAGACTCAGCACAAGGAGATCAAGGGCCCACACCTCCAGAAAGCTCTCTCAGGAACAGTCTGC
Source organism: Chaetura pelagica (assembly GCF_000747805.2). Taxonomy (NCBI): domain Eukaryota; kingdom Metazoa; phylum Chordata; class Aves; order Apodiformes; family Apodidae; genus Chaetura; species Chaetura pelagica. Next base: position 402,008 of record NW_009952445.1, on the reverse strand, counting down.
ATAACTGCTGCACAAATACTGCAGGCAACAGTGGTCAAACCCTGGAAGAGAGAGGTGGTTGATGCTCCAAGCCTGGCAGCCTTTGAGAGGCATGGATTTAGACTATGCCCTTAACAGGCAGTTCCAGGAGGTGAGCATTGTAGGTACTTCCCAGCTGAAATATTCTATGCTGTGTCACCCTTCATCAGCCTGCTAAAGAACAGCTGTGCACTAGAGAGCCTCAGGGGAAAGGGAGAGCCTGCCTGCAGTGGAGTCCACATTCCTTTGCATTAACACTATTTTTTGTGCTGAGGAAGGTCCCACAGGACAGGATGGCCAAACTGATGTGGATCAAAGGCTTCAAACAGTACCAGAACCTGTGAGGACCCTGTTCTGCAGAACTCTTCTTGGTCTGTCTGCTCCCCAAGTCCAGTTCTTCCTGAGTGTATCATCTGACCCTCAGGATCATAAGCCCCTCACAGGTCAGAGAAAAGCATGACAACATTAACACCACCACAGGTCTTCATAAATCAATCATCTACATATTTTTATTTAATTATACTCAGACCTGCAGACCACCAACAATTTTTTTTTATTCAGCACATTAAAGTACATTCAAGTCACACAACTCTTTCCTAAAGCAGTAAAAGCAATTTTTAAAACATCAACATCTACTGAAACATCAGTGTAATTACAATAAAAATCACACTTCCGTTACAGTTAATTAATAGTATAATCTGCAACACTTCAAAGAATTAACAAGTTATTTCCTGAAGGGTTCACATAATTAATAAGCCAAAACAACTGTACTGCTTGTGAAAGAGCCTTTAAAAGCATTGGCAGTCTTGGAAAGCTTCAGCATCTCACTCAGTTTGTCTGTTGAAACAGAAAGATAGATAAATAAATAAATGAGAGCACACAAGTTTGTAGAGAGATAAGAAGCAAACTCATCAGAACCTCTACAAGGAATTACTCTTGCTAAAATCAAGCATCCAATATAAATGCTACAAATATAATACTAATAAAAGTGTAAAAGACCTATTCAAACTGGGATGCAGCTTCTTGTGCTCCTGGAAATACCACATAACCAGTTTTTTGGAATAGAAAAACACACTTCATATCTTTCTCTGAACACATTAAAGCTACCACATAAGACACCTTGCAACTTCAAACACTTGGAGTTTTTAAGCAAGCTCCCAAGACAAAACCCTCAAAGGGCTCTAATGTTCAGAGGATTGTGAACAGCTGTCACAAATTAAGCTCAATCTTTCTGGGTGCCAAGAGCACCAGCTCCTCCTGCTGAGATTCATTTCACTCTGGTGGGGCTTCCTGCCATAGTCAACCACCTGGAGACACACCAGTGGTGGACTGGTGAAAATGACACCTAAAACATCCAAAGAAGGAACCTCTACCTTTGGGTTACATGACCACCCACCCCTTTCCTCACTGATAAAGCCCTTACCCTAAAATACCATCTAGGAGTTTTGCCAAGAAAGTAAATACTTAACTCTTATCCCCACATCAACAAGGGAAGGTATTTACCCAAGGTCAACAAGCAAACCAAGGGGAGAATGAGGCATTCAGACTAGTCACTTGAGCACCACTGCAAGGTTCTGTCCCTCAATGACTCTTCAGCTGAATTTTTTACAGCAGTACAAGCAGCCAGGAGCACCAGCAGGCTACTTACACCTCCTTACTTCTCCCTTCTGATCCATGTCTGGTACTTATCTGGAAATGCAGCGCTCATTACTGTGGTATACACTGTGTTACTTGGGAAAGAGGAAAACAGTTGAGTGAGTGACATTCCAAGAACAAGATTTCTTTATTAAACTAGCAAAAAGCAGAACAAATTTTAGTGGAAACAAGCGCTTCTTAGGTGCAGAAGCATTAGAAAAATCAGAAAAGAGACTAAAAAATTAAGGCTGCTGGCACAAATGTTTAATATTTTTGCTTCACTTAGTACAGCAAAAGAACTACCTCAGCATCCATTTCATCACTGTATTAAAAAATAGGTATTTTTAATCTCAGCAGTCATCTAGATAGAATCTCCCTTACACATTTCCTCACATTTTAAGAGAGGAGAGGAGGTCCTGGTTTTAACTTGAAAATAAACCATTGCCAAGATCTAATGCAAATGACTGATCCAGAGAATATACTGAGCTCCATATAAAAGTAAATCTAAACAGTATAACTTGCAAAGGTGCCATTGGGGAACAAAGCAGAAAAATGATGGTATCCTGAAATCAGTCTCAAAAATCCAGTACCTAAAAATCTAAGTCCCCATTTGCTTTTTTTTTTTTTCCCATTTTTACACAGCAAGCAGAGCTCACCAACTCCAGAGAAAGCAACCTGCATTGTTAAATCCAAAGGTTCCAAAGGCACAAATGACTCATCAGAAAGTCCAACTGCTCTAAGCAGTGATTTGTTTCCCTACTACAAAGGAACTTCCCATTACCAGGCTGAGTCTAAAAAAGTGTTCTGTCTTGGCTAGAGTGTCAGACCAAAGAGGAAGGGTGCCAAGTGTACAACTGGAAATCTAAGCTGGGAATCCACAAGATCTTCATCCAAACACGTGGGAAGACCTTAAGGAAGCTTGTGACTGGCTTTTAAGTGGCTGGAGGCACAGCAGGAGAAACTAATTAACTTATCTGAATCTAATACTTACCTGTTTAAGACTGGCTTCACTGATAACACCTGTACAGAAAGTTTGAAGAGTTGTGATTTTGGCCAATGAAGAGGAATTAAAAGGCTATTTAGAAACAGGAGTGGAATGAAGTTATGCAATGGAGTTATGCAAAGTCAAAGATCTTTCTGGTTTTCTAAGTGTCAGACCATTTTACAAAAATACTTGAAAAGCCCTCTGAAATACACAGTATTTAAGTTTCCAGAACTAGATGGTAAAGGTAACTCATGTCTAACGCTGTCTGCTGTAATCTTTTTAACTGTACTTGAAATTAGGACCTGCACAAAGATGATGGTGGTGGGATTCACTTTCCACTTGGACTGGCAGACTATTATGAAATGTGGTGTAAGGGAGTTCAGAAACAGTTTAACAAACTCAGTCTTAAACTCCACAGACCTGGCTGTGCAGTACCCCTTTTCCACCACGCCTTCCTGTCATACCTTTTCCATCCCTGACAAAAATGCAACGGTACTTTTGCTTTGAAGATGAATTTTAAGTCAAAGTCTACATGCCACAAGACAGAATTCAAAGGCATACCTTAAAGAGTGTATCAAAATTGATGTTCTCCTGTCCAGTAGCATTGAGAGCTCTGATGGCAGCAGTTCTGCAGGAAAACAAGTGTCATTAAACACATTTGAGTGTTCCAAAGGCTACAAAGCCCCAATGTGAACAGTGTCTCACTAAATGCCTTAGTATACAAATACTTTTGGCCTCAAATAACCCAGAGGTGTGAGACAACCTAGTCTCATATGACTGAAGCTACTCGATTACTACACCATTGAGGGGGGACAAACAGGGCACCTGTCAGCAGCTTTTTGCATCCCATACAGCCTAAGGATGGTATGATGTCTGCAAGCACCTAGTGCCACCAACTATTTTTTTGCTGTAAATCTAACTCCTTTAACTTCAACTAAATATTTTGCTTTACAAGGAAATTGTTGCCACGTGCCTTATCCTTGCAACTTCTTATCTTTTATGCCACTCAATGCCACACGCTTTCCTCTGGCATATGTGAATATCACTCCTTACCTTACCTGTTCCCTTTCCCTGTTTCCCATGACAGAAACTGAACATGCTGCCTGCTCAATGAACTAACACTTGCTCAGAGAAGAAGATACCCAAGACTCTCAGCTTCTCCAGAATAAAAGTGTTACCTCACCCCAGAGCTCTGAAGTTACCTTCGATCATCAAAGGGAGGAGGGGTAGTCCAGTGGTCATAGTTGGTCTCTACACGAAACCACCTGCAACACCACAAATGCATAAGCAAAAAGGCACCTCAGCAGGTAACTAATAAAGACCAAGAATCAGTATCTCTGCATTGCCTCAAAAGCCTCTTTCCTGTGTCTCTTGCAAGCCCAGGGGATCCTACTGTGATCCACATGGTATAAACCACAAAACATGCCAGCGACCTCTGAACCACTGCTGGCACCAGTGATAAAGCTACTGACTACAATAAAGCCAAGGTGAGACCTTTAGAGATGATCAGAGAACACAGATGCACACAGCCTGCAGCATTCAGTTTGAAGTACACCAACAGGCCAACTCGCTGTTGCCAAGCCAATATTCACTGGCTGATTGTAGGCATTAAGAGCCATTTTCCACCACAGGGCAGCTATTTAGCATGTCCTTCACGTATTAAGCTGCTGACTTCAAAAATTGATAGGAATAGTTATTTTTGAGCCTTCAGCCTTTCTACCACATGGGGTCAGAACTAATTCGCAAGTGCTGAATTGATTGGTGCAATAATTGGCAGCCAGGAAAAGCCCTCAAGCCTTGTCTCCTTTGGAATCTTAAAGGATGAACACAAAGATGCTTTTTCCACCCTTGGCTCTCTGGACTGCCCCAACCTGACGAGGTGGTGTGATTCCTTCCCTAAAAGAAGGGGCTAGGTTCCCTTCTGAGGCTTTCAAGTTCTCCCTGTGAAGCTCTACACATTGGTAAGAGATGAGCCTGTGTCTCCAGAGAGTTGTCTCTCTAACCCTGCCTCTCACTCAGCAGGGAATAGATAATAACACAAAATGAGCCATTTTTTTTCTACTTACGCTCCACCTAAAGGATCGAGAGGCCAGAGATCTGCTGGCCCCCTTCTGTTCCTGGTTATGACCATGCCTTCTTTGGGTGAGACACCTCCTACAATATAGTAAACTTCAGCAATGATGGGAATCCCCGCTAGTCTGAGAACAGCTGACTGAAAGTCCTCTGCTCTGCTCAGGGTCTAATGCAAAAAGGAGATCACAGTGAAATCAAGATCACAGAGAATAGTCAAGCACAAAAACAAGCACTGGGACATTTTGAAAAGAAGAAAAGGGTCCAGCTTTTCTGAAAATAGGCTATCGGCTGCAAGTGCTACTTGAAATTATTTATCCAGAAATAGTATTCAAAACTGATGAACATGTGGATATGAAATGCATATGACTAGGAAATGAATTAATTAATCCCAGCTTTACAAATACTCAAATAAAACAGTTAATTTATACATATACACCTATGTACACATGCCTGTGGTAGAAAGTGAAAAAAGCTGAATCATCTGCCCTTCAAGAGACAGAGGCATAGCTACACTCTGCACATGCAATCCTCAGCAAGATCTTTCTGTGGGAACAATGGGATAGATAAAAGTGGATTGAAGGGGAAAAAACCAACTCCACATCTTGTTCTTGCCAGTGGTTTAAGACTACTTAGGTAACAATGGTGAGGAAGGCAGAGGAATTGCTCACAGTCAACCTGGCTTCTCCAGCTGACAAATTTGGCATAAACCAACAGTTCACCAAAGCCAATGAAGCCAATGGTTTCAGGCACAGGGCTACAACCTACTGAAGTACATTTTTTGCAGATAAATAATGTGCAGCAACTGAAAACAAATACAGACAACACACAAAATTGTTCAGAAAGATGGGCAAAGCCTTGGAGAACAATTATTTCTAACAGCAACACTGGAGCTCATAGTTTTAAGTCACAGCCTCGAGTCACATCTCAAACTCAAAAAAGACAAACAATAAAGCCTGTAGTTCTACAGGGAATTAACCTACAAGCCCTACTGTTCATGTTTGATTCATGAATACAAGAAAGAGAAGACCTGTTTTATCTCAATAATACCCTGACACAGTATTCAGGAAATGTGCTATACTCCTGCCCCTCACCAGTGAGCTCTGCAGTTTTATATAGGAACAAATCCAATGCAGTGTAAATTCCTGGGTCAGATGCTAGCCACCTAAGAGTGCAGTTTCCCCAGTGAGTTGAATTACAGATGATTGCTACCTGAAACACACCCCAGGGAGGAAGTCTGCACAGCTTCTTAAAGACTTTCAGTATCGATCAGAGATTGCCCCCTAGGACTGGCATTTGTTCTCATACACACCACTGACCGTGTGGGGACAGTACCTATCCCCTCTTAGGAGAGACATCTAGTTGTCAATTTACTGAATTTTCTGTGAAACAAGAAGTTGGATCATCAGATTTACCAGGAGTTTCTGAAGTACAAATGACATGACAGTGAAATTTAAGTAAATACCTCTGTGCACTTACATCTCGGACAAGCCAGCTGACAGGGTAGTTCCGATTCAGAAAAGCAGCTACTGCATTTTCCCACCATCTACCACCAGCTAGCAAAACAAAAGAAGAAATTATTCCATGTGCATGTTACATATGCTCTGTGAAATCTATCCTCTCACCTTTCTTCTCCATCTCCCATCTCTAGCTCTGCAACCTTTCCCTCAACCGCATTACAGAACAGTGATTATTACATTCTCTAACTACACCTCTATCAAGCCATCAAACTTAGGCAGTTTATAGTGAACTGACAAAGCACACACCACCACCTGAAAGCAGTCAGAGCCTCTGTACCATCTTGAGCTTATTAACATTGATTATTAACACTGATAATGCTCCTTTTTTCTGTATTTCTACTGATATCTATACATAAAATACACAGGATGTGCTGCATAACCAGGCTAACATACCCTGGGAGGCCCTCATTTGTCTTTCAAATACTCAGTTTTCTCTATGATCAGATTTGGATAATTACAGTCCCACAGAAACCGAAATCCTCCATGAACCAGGGCAGCCAAGTACCAGCATAAACCAGCAACCTTTCAGGAGAGGGGTTAACAAGGAGCATAGTATTCAGGGGTGCAATACAGACAACATAATCCCAACTCAAATTCCCCCGGGCAGCTGCATTAATACTTCTGCTTTCCAGAAACACCTCAGACCCATAATAACAGGAGCAATTAGCTTGGCTTTTTGGTGTCTTCTGAAAGGTACCATTGTCCTGTGAGCAGTGCTAGAAGACTAACAGCAATTTGTAACATTTATTTCCAAAAGGACTGCAGGTCTATTCATATATAATATAATATATATATTATATATATATATAATAATTTACATTTGACAGTTCAAATATTAGCATTAATCACCTCATTAATCATCTTAGTGAAATATTACAACAGGGAAAATTATGTTGAAATCACAAAAGAGTTAAAAAGAAAATTAGGAGAGCTAAGAAAAACAGAAGTTTATAATTGCCCAAACCAGAAAGTCAGCAGAAACAATACGCTTGTCAGTTGAAAAACCTTCACCCTAATTTAAAGTCATCCCCCTTCCCAGCTACAGTTCACATGCTTGCTTATCTAAATTAAGTTACACAGTGACAGATAAGGCATCAAGCAGCCAGCAAAACTGATTTCCAGGAGCACAGCATGTGTTTAGTGAATTTCTGTTGGCTGTAGTTGAAGTGAAGGCACAGATGAGTACAGCACATCAGCTCTTGATGGACAAGAGGGATTATTGCACCCAGAAGTCTGCAGAACTGGATCCCTCTATCAGAATTGGGTTTGTGCAAACACTAAACCACCTTGGTGTTGTCTCCAGTCATCCTCATGCTTGGGGTTGAGGCACACTGAGGAACAGCAGGGAGAACAAGACAGCACTAGCTTTGTTCCCAGATGGTGCCCATTCAGACAAAGGACGCTGGTCCACGAGGTTTTCTAAATCAAGCCTTTTGCAAGGGCTTAGTTCACTTAAGAATATTTCCAAGCTGCTCTTAGTATGAAAAGCAGTTTGCATCTCAGTATCAGCCTCCAGTTTTGGAAAGATTAAATAACTATACTTGCATCAGAAGCAGGCTCTTAAAGAAATGAGTGCCAACTATGGAAAGAATCCAGTGAATGCACGAAGGCAGTATTAACAAAAATCCCTACTTAAGAGATAATTAGTATGTATATCACACACTGACTAGTGTTTGCATTATAACTAAAAAAATGTGTAAACAGAAGATTGTATAACTAAAAGAAAGAAAAAAATTGCTTACTGCAATCTCAGGTGAAAAACGAAGTTATTTTAGATTCTGGTTCTAAGTCAGATGACATTGTTTCCAGTTCTAATAAACAGCTAATAAAAGCAAAAAGTGTCTGCTTCTTAAAAAGACAATTAAAAAAAAAAAAGAGGGGAAAAGAAACAGAAGAAGCAAACCCAAGGCCAGACATACCTATCCAGATCTGTGAAACTGAAGCACTGATGGAAATGACCCTTCCCCTGCCTTCTTGACTGTTCCAAGCCCTCCTGTTCTCCAGTGTTAGTTCTCAATAATGACATATCAACTTCCCTCTACTACTGGATCGTTCCTCAGCTCCCTCTTCCAGTGCCTCCATGCAGTCTCTGAAGCCCTGCTGCCTTTCCCCTAGATGCCTCAACCTTAGGTTTCTCCTCCCACTCTCTTTAAAGCTGCCCTATGGGGACAGAACACTAAGAAAGCAGCTATTTGCTATACCTAACTGCTTTTTTTTTTTCTCTCAACACTTTCTCTGCCATCTCCAATTGTATATCTTGAACAGACTGTGTTAATTTCCAACATTCTGTCTTCTTTGGCACATTGCAAGTTCAGATGACACTGTGCTGACAAACAAATTCCTCTCTCCTCCTCTGCAGCAACCAAAAACTGGCAACATGTGCTTTCAGCTCCTGAGGGCCAGAGAAGTCATGCACTTTCAGCTTCTTCCTGGCAGCCTCAAGTTTTTTTTCCCTCTGGGATAATGTGAGAGAAGGGCTAGAGCAGACAACAGTCAGCTGGAATCATGCACAGAACATTATGTGAGGACAAATTTATTTTACCTCGTTCATCACCAGAGATCGTGAACTTGTGCGGACTTTGTCCAGTCCATAATCCTACATAACCAAGAAATGTGGTGCCTTGATATGCTATCTGAAACCAGGAAACATGAAGTATTTTAGGATTTTGGAACAGAACACTACTTAAAATACAAGCAACATTCTAAAGTAGCATCCTGTGCTTTTTTTTCCTGTGACTTCCATACATAAGTTGCTACAGAACACTTGGCTGTATGTTACAGTTAGGCATGCAAGTAAACGATAAAAAGACTTCAAGGACCAAAATCCACTGCATTTCATTCGTTAACTATCAGTAACTGCACAAAAATATTGCCTAAGTTAGTAGGTAAGCCAAATAAGAAACAAAAATTCCCCATTTGCAAACCAGACTAATGAATTTTAAGAAAATAATTTCCATCTCACATACATTTGCCACCACAACTGCCTACACAGCTCTATGACCACACCCTGTTCCTTCCCAGGACACCACCCAGCCATGGCAACCACCCACCATACCTGCCCTCTTCTTATAAACTGCACATCAATTGTGATCTTGCTTAGTATGTCAACAAAATCATAATCCAGGTTCCGACCATGGTAAATGTTTCCTTTGTCATCCTGAGCAACAATACTAGTGCAAAACCTGCCAAAACAAAAAAGAGAAACAATTATTTAAGAAAAAGCTACAACAGTATTACAGTCTAGTTAGACTAGCTCAACAATTCAGAAAGAATAACTGAGTTTGTCTTCTGTATTTTACTAATGCAATCATAAAAACAAGAGTTTGCATCTCATCATTAACACTTATACTTTTCCACCTGAGAGAACAGGTTCATCCTGGACCTTTTGATAAAGATTTCTTCTAGGTTTTAATTGCAAACTGGAAAAAAGGACAGAATAGTTTGACTACAGCTCTGCACAACTACACTACACAATGCTCTATATGACTGATGCACAATATCCAATAAGGGAAAGTCCTTCCTCACAGAGTCTAGCATACAAAATTGCAGAATACTTAACTTCTGAAGCCCCACTAAACTCAGTCAAACCCCACAGACCTGTCAGCATCAGGACAGTATTACAGACCAAGCAGAAAGCAGCATTTCCACTGGGGAAAAAGTAATTATTCCATTTTACTTCCTTTTAAATAAGAGGTGAAAAGCAGATGCCTAAAAACCTCCACAAAGTATCGGTCTGAAACTCCCTGAATTTAATTTTTATTATTACAGATTATTTCATTTCAATTTGGACATGTTTATATCTTTAATCACAATTAAGTAAGAAGCTCAAAGTCCTCTCAAATTGAAAACACCAGTTACTAAAGTATCAGCCATTTCAATAACAGTCTGATGTGTATTACAGGAAGTGTGCTGAGATTGCCTTTTTAATATCAGTTTCAGTTTCATTAAAACAGGATTTTTTATGAACTACGCTGAATTTGCAGGGAATTAAACATTTCTTCAGAGTTACGAGTTGGTCGTTCTAGTGATGTATAGCTATGTCTTTCAAAACTTAAAAAAGTTTTGCAGACAAGTAGCTTATTCCAGCCTGATGTTTCTTATTTAGTGTCATTAAAGCTGAGAAACTTGAAAATTCAAGGGCTTTACCAGCATCCAGAAAGTGTTCTCTGTGAAATACTAAGAAAGCCAACATTTAAATGACAATATCTGATATTAATCCTCATTTTTTAAAAAAATCACTTGAACCAAATACCACACATAAAGAAAAATATTAAGTCAAAATGTGTACAAGTAGCTGTACGCACCTGTTTTTTTTTTAAAACCTACACAGAACTATTTTTAGGATCCTTACAGGCAACACTACGTGTTTATTACTCTCTCCTGCATATGCTTCGAGGGCAAAAGACAATAATAAAACAAGAGTACTTTTTCCACTGAGGTTTTGTTTGCTCTCATAAAGATACTGATTTTCCATTGTACAAATAAAAAAAAAAATCAACTACCTTACACAGTCATAGAACACACAAACCTAGAGAAGGGTTTAGAAGCAAATTTTATCTCTCTCTGACAGATGGTTAAAACAATTAGATTACATCTAATTCTTCCGATTTCCTTTATGGTGAACTACAGTTTAAACAACATACGAGTACATTACATGATCTTCAAAGATAAATGAACATAAATACTTGACAGGTAGTCCTTCCTGATTAGCAGAAACTATTTTTACACATTTATACAGATATACATAAACAAAAGCACTGCAGTGACACCTGACCTTCATTAATACTGTGTTTCTTTTTCAATTCAGGGTACAAACTGCCTGATAAGAGTGAAACCTCCCAGCTGAACAGATGAGACTATATGAGGAGAAGCCAAATAACCTGCTTTTTGGTGCAACGTCCCATACTGAACTAAAACCAACCTCCCATTTCCACCAAGCA
>NW_009952445.1:390396-390783 GCF_000747805.2 Chaetura pelagica | reverse complement strand
CAAGACTTATTCCCAGGGCTCTGCACATTCCCAGGATTTCCCCCGCAAAGGGCTGCGGCATAAAGAGCTCCAGTTCCGCTGCTATCGGCCGGATAACTTGGTGGACCCATTTTGGTACAGTTACACTGCAAAACACACTGAAGGCGTTAGCTGAGGGAGGGATAAAAAGGTTTGCAACCTATTCCTAGAGCAGCCAGGATCCTTCCTGCCAGAGAACCCCCCAAGAACCTGTCAGAGGACGGGTAAGTGCACAGGCAACACAGCAGCGCGCTGAGTTAACGAAAAAGCCCTGAATGTTCGTGCTCGGGGGAGCTGAGCAGCAGCCCTACAGCGCTCCCCTCGCCCTTTTCCTTCAGCTCGGACCAGGGCTCGGGACGCCGGGCAGAG
>NW_009952445.1:372077-390006 GCF_000747805.2 Chaetura pelagica | reverse complement strand
GCAGTTCCTCCCCACACGAACCAGCCACACCTGTGGCCCCCAGAAGCAGGAGGACTGCAAGGAGCTCCCGAGCTGCTCGGGGCCAGGGCAGGAGCAGCAGGCAGGAATCCTGCCCGAGGCCGCAGCGCTGCTCGGGGGCCCTCTGCTGGAAAGCTGCAACCCCCCGGGGCCCCACCGCTGGCACTCCCAGATCAGCAAACCCAGCTCCAGCCCCCCGAGATGGGCGAGCAGTGATTGTTCCCTTCGTAGGAAGCGAGCTGGGCTTTCTGCAGGATAGGTCGAGCGCCCCAGGCTGGGGAAGCAGTGGAGAAAGCTGATTTCATCCGCCTGGAATTGTGTCCTGCTCCGTGCTCCGGGGTGTGAAGCCAAACCAGCCTCTGGTCTAAGAGCCAAAAACACGGGGCTTTGTTAAAATAAAGACAGTGTATTTGTTTATATACCCACAAAAACCACCAGAGCATAAGGATGCTAAAATGCACTTTTGCCACCTACAATTGCTGGGATACTGAAACAACAAATCTTCACCCCCTCTAGACTGAGGAATGGGGAAGAGAGCTAAAGAGCAGAGCAGCCCAGCTGTCTGAAGCTGTGATTTCTTCTGTTGCCTCTCCTCTGTTGCCTCTCCTCTGTTTCACGGTGAGTTTGTGAGAAACGTTTGTCGTGCCAATGAACAGGCCCAAACAGACCCTTCAGCAAAGCACAGTTTGTTTACCCTCTTGCAAGAATGGGTGACCTAAACAAGTAGGCACACCCATAGTAAGGTGAATAACGGTTTATATTCCCTGTTCCCGACCCAAAGTTCCCTCCCACTGGCTGGGCACTCCAGGGTTTACAGCCCATCTGACACTTCTAATTATCCTGTAAGTTTCCTGCCCCTGTTTACACATCCCATTCTAGCAGTTTACTTTTTATCTTTTAAGGTATAATTTTGACCTTTCTTGCCCCCTGGGCTGTCTTCCCAATTAACAAACCTACTGGTGTCACCCTGCCCTGAGGAGCAATACAGAAGTGGCTTTGTTGGGTCTGATCTTGGCCATAAATCCTGCTCCATGTTCGGATCCCCAGATGGAGCCCAATTCACTCCCTCAGTTTCTCGGGCCGTAAACCCCTCCTGGTGTCCTCAGAAGGTACAAGTATCTCACTTATCTCAAACTATGTATTTCTAACACTAGGATATATATATATATACACACATACATACCAAACCCAACACTATGTTTCTAACACTAGAATGCAAAATCAACACTACATTTCATTTCTAACAACGGCCCCCCGCCATGTGGTACAAAAAGCCCCCAGCCCACCCCACCCCCCAGAGGCAGGACATAACAGGTGAATGAAGAGATGCTAAAGGCCTGGTTCCCTCTCCCCCCCCCCCCCCCCCTTTTTTTTTTTTCTGTTTTATGCTTCATTTTGGCGAAGAGATTAAAAAGGGCAGCCCAAGACTCTCATGTTTTCATGTAGGGTGGAAGACACAGCCACGCACTTGAGCATGACCCCAGTGCTAGGCCACAAGCAAGGGGGAGGAGGCTCTGCAATAGTCCTAAAACTCAAACAAAAAAAAATTAATTGCGTCCCCCTTTCAGCCTCAGGGTTTTTTTTGACACATGCACATAACAGGCATAAAACTGAAAGGGGGTTTTATACAAGTGCCTCCCCAACTCCTCCCCTTACTGTTGTCTCTTCAGCCCCCTGCTCCACACTCCCTCCTCAAACCGCTAAAGCTCCTCTGCATCCATTTACCTCTGCAGTTCCCAGCTCCATAAACTCGACTTGGCCAGCTCACTGCCAGCATTCCCAGGTAGCAATCTCTGAATTCCCTAAGCAGGAACATTCAATTTGAACATAACATTCAAAGCCACAATTCTCTTATCTCCCTGAAGCCTCTACTAGCTTTTTTTGCTTTAAACAGCAAGATGTGCCAAGAAAACAAACACAACAAATAGGAATTCAGGTGAATACAATTGTGTATTCAGCATAACATACCTCAGGTAAGTGAACTCCTATGTAGGATATAAACATTAACCTGGTTTCCTAAGAAAACAGGAGAAAAAGACCTCACCAACTGCTTTTTTATTAATCTGAGCATGTAGCACCTCTGCCTGCCCCACAAGGAAATCCAGTTCAAAACAGAATTTCACCAAAGGAAGTACAAATAACTCTCTCAAGGTTCCATTAAAACAGGTGGGTGGGTACAGTACAAACACAATGGTCCCAGCAGAAGTAAAGGATGAAGCAAGAGTTCAGTCTTGGGTATGAAGAATCCACAGGTCCATGTTGTTCTCCCATGTACTTAAAAAATCAGTCGCTAGTCAAGTCCCACCATAAGATACATTGATATAGAAAAATAAGATTCCTTTGTTCTCCTGCATGTGATCCTACCTTTCTATTTAAATGGCAACTGAAAACCCTCTCACATATACAAATTTTTCTTATTTTCTTCAAACCATAATGAAACTGTTTCCCCTCACTGGTCACTTGACCAAAGTGTTCTTCCCTCTCACTGCTCAATTGAACTTACTTGTATCACAAGAACTTGGTTTTGTTACTAAATGGGTAAAAACAGCTGCTTAATAAATAGGTTACTCAGTCTGTAAAATAAGATCACTAAGACAGGCACTTTTATATATAATTATATGCTGAGTAAAGACATTTTTTCCCTTCCAATTATCTATTCATTTTTTGCTTCAAGTAAAACACTTTTTACAATAAGGTTTTAGGTTTTAACACTTACAGATACAAAACCAGCTGTAAGTAAATTCTATTCAATCAAAGACAACTGCTTTCTTCCCTAGAATGCTTTAAAAAAGTTCAAATTCTGCAAGGATTAAGGTCTTTTCTGTCAGTCCTGCAGGTTCACTATCCAACAACTTGGAAGTGTGCAATTTCTACTTCTGAACAAAGCAGAAAAACCCATAGGGCATTTCAGTCCCTTTTTTTTTTCCTGTGGAGCCATGGTATGTGGAAATAAGCATTTCTAGGGCTGTTTCTTCACTGGTGATCAAGTACTCCTCTCCATTCCCACGTGTTACTTTAGCAGCCGTTTCCTCTTTTTCAGAAGTGCATCTCGAAGAGCCAGCTAAACGTGAAACAAGAGTGGAAGAGAGCCAGGTAAGGAGAGTATTAAGACAACAACACTATGACATCAACACTTCTCAGCTCCTTCAGTCTCAGAGGAAAAACATTAATAGCTTATCACCTAAAACTGGATGCAGTAACTGGCAAATGCCAACAACTACACTGGTTATGATCTAAACTCTATAGTACAAGTTGGGCTTAAAAAAAGTGTTTCAATACAAAAGCACATCCTGTATAGTGAAAAATATTACAGTAACAAACTGTTCCAGACATCTAAGACGACAGATGTGGTGCCAGGGTTTAGTGGTGAACACTGCAGAATTAGGGTAGTGGTTGTACTCTGATCTTGAAGGTCTCTTCCAACCAGAATGATTCTGTGATACTGTGAACTAACAGGTCAAGAAAATATTTCAGTTCACGTGAGAGGTAAGTTGGATGAGTGTTTTTTTTAAAGAATATTACAAAGTTCCTTTTAAAGGAGGGGAAGGAGGGATGCTAGAATTTTTCACGTGCCATATCACTCTAAGGAGACTTTGTTGTGTATTTCAGGCATGTTTTACTTGCTAAGGGGGTTTAGCTTTAGGGTATAGTAATTTTATTCTGCCACTAAAAGCAGCAGCAGAGCACAGTACCCTACAACTACAGTACTCAAACCCACTTAACTAGTCTTTCCAAATCATGGTCCACAGAACTGATGCTGTGGCCTAACTTTGATTAAACAAGTATGCAGAAAATCACTATTTAGCCGTTACATTTAAACACAAAACATCCACTGGGAGAAAGGAATGAAACCATTCCAGAAGGCTTGTTGGAAAGAAGTACCTGGATTGTTTGCTTGCAACTTTTTTGATGTGTTTTGAGAGCTGGGTTAATGTGGTCAGCCTTATTTGAGGTGAGGCAGAATGATAGAAAATAAGACTACAGAGAATTAGTGCAAGTCTTCCCATTTAACACAAACACTTAACATGTTTCTCTCTATTGAGTCTATAAGTGGTTTCAGTCTTACTTAAGGCAACAAACTGCAGACAAATAAACAGTATCCTAATGATATGACACTGGAAACTACTCAAAGGAGAGTCTGTAAGAATAGAATCTGAAAACTCTAGTGTGAGACAACCAAGCAAGAACACACAGCAATTAACACCACACAGAAATCAAACCCCTGCATAATTGCATTATTCTGTAAGTTATTTTTGGAACATCCTCAAAAGGAGTTCAGTTTCTAACACCCAGAGGAAGCCTAAACTCCCCATCAGCCAGGTTAGAGAAAAGGATTTTAAAGCCAGAGTTTTGTGGTTAGCACACACTACAGTGAAACACTACAGGGCAAGGCGATGTACCTACACCACCAGCAGCCACACACCAGTCATTACCCCAGCTGAGGTGCACCACTAGAGCAGGGGGGCTCCCTGTCCACCCTCCTTTGCACCTCATTTAACCCCAGACATCTGTGGGAGATATAGGGGATCCCTCAAGGCATTCAGCAGCACTGTCATCCCCCAAGGTTTCTGCCTTGCCTTGGAGGCATCCCTTCAGCTACCCTTGGCACAGCTGCCTGCAGGAACATGGATTAACTGGATTGCCAAATACATTTGTACCTCGTTTATCCTTTCACAAGGGCTGTCTTGAATCCTGTATCAGCTCTATGGACAGGCTTGCAGGAAGCAGAGCTAAACTGAAACATCTTTCTAAACAGTTTCAAACAGGTAATAAGTAACATTTATGCCTGTGTTTTAAGGACACTTCTGACAAGCTCTCAGATGACCCTCAAGGCCAGGACAGGCAAGGCCATAATATGACAGTAACAGGAGAAAGGTGAAATATGGAGAGTGCAGAAACTCTTGAAGACTGTCCTGAAAAACAACTACTCCATATCAGGAAAACATTTCTATCATAGGACTGTAGTCAGGGTTCTAGTATGATAATCTTGAACTTCTAGAAAGGAGAACAAGGCACATTATTATTGCCTTTCTAACCTACACACGACTATGCAACAGGGCTGGGTCCTTGATGCATATTAAAGAGAAGAGACTGCCAAAAGCATTCTTCACCACCAATTCTGATCTATCTCCTCTGGGGTAGGATTCACGGGAAGCCACCCAGCCCATAGTCCCTTGCAGCAATTAAACCTTCAAGTCAACAGCAAAGACTAATGGCACAGGATAGACACCACATCACATGCATAAACTTTATTGCTCAGGCTGCCCTCAGTGTTTTCAACATTAGGTATTACCTGTTTTTCCCTGAAAGAACGCTTGTTTTTTGTCCGGACGCTATGGCTGTATCTCATCATCATGAAGTTCTTGTGCTTCTTCTTTTCTTTGTTGGAAGAGCTGGCAAAGGGGTTAATTTTTGTTTTCTTTCTCACAAATTCTTTTCTGTCTGTTTTTCCAGCCTGCAATAAGACAGTGTAACAGAACAGGGGGTCATTTTCCATTCCATACAGGTAACATCAGCTGCTGAGGTGACAGATTCCAAAGCAGGGACAATAAACCCAGGCTTAGTATGACTTTGTGGATGTCTTGCAATCCTTCCACGCTGATCCTTCATCACAATGAACACTGGGGGTGTCTATTTTCATTGTAACCTGTGAATACCAAGAGGCTGTTTATTTGGCACAGCCAAGGAGCAACAGCAAACCTCCTCAGAAATATTTCTCAAAAAGCAGACAGCAGCTGGGGACTTGTCTTACAGATGCAATCCCACCACCCCCTTCTGCAGGAGACAAAAGCACAAAGCCGTATCTAGAAAAGCAGATGACATGAAACACCCAGTTCCTCACCATAGCAGTTGCTAGTCTGGTCTCCTTGTCCGATTTAGGCTTCTTATGCAGATGTTCAATATCTCTGAGTGAAAGCAACTCTCCCCTACACAAAAATCCAACAAAAGGCCATCACAAACTAACCTTCATCTGGCAAGGAAAACAAGACCTTTTGTATCTCAGCAATCTCTTACACCATTGTTTTCATATTAATTTTCACTCAAGCACTTCTTGTTCTGTCTCAAGCTAATTCTTGCCCCTCATTCTTGTGACAACCTTACAAAGGTTGAATGTTTTGCAAGCCCCACTTTATATAGTTTAAGAAACTGGAGATATAACCATGCAACTACCAAAATAGCCACACGTGCCTATGGGTTTCCATTAGCCCCTCTTGTCTCTTCTTTCAGGGATAAATCAATCACCCCAGCCAGGAGCCCTTCCAGGCTGCATGGGTCTCAGCAGCAGGTACTGACCAACAGGAAAGCTCTGTGCCCTGCCACAATTAAAAGCTCTATCACCAGACTGTAGCAAAGAGAAAGCACTCTTTGATAGTCCATATCCTACCTGCCCTCCTCCTCTTCATCATCTATTTCAATATGTTTCCTTTTGGCAGCTTTGCCAGGTGCTGAATTAAGTTCTTTGGAGAGCTGAGCAAGGCGTATTTTGTGGAACTCTTCTTGGGTTAGCAGCCTGCTGGTACTGACTGCTGCAGCTTTGGCTTTTCGTTCCTCCACAGGCATGCTTTTCACCTTCTCTGCCTTTTGGAAAAAGTGCAAAAATAATATTCAACCAGAGGCTCTGCAAACCATTTCTGTGCCAGTTCACCCATGACCCTTGCCTCCCAAATGCCAATGTAGGGGCAATATTGTTCAGAAATGCTACAAGCAGTTGTTAGGATTCTTCAGTTTTATACCTAACATGCAGTATTAGTATAGAGAAGGACATCCACCCTCTATGTCAGAGCAAGTAAGAGCAGCCATGTGAATACCATAGCTTGAAAGAATTTAGCACTAGGACAGAATTCCCCCAAATCTCCTTCCCACCCTAAGGAAATGCACAATTCAGCACAGGTGCTAAGCAGTACTTCAACCTCCCTAATTCTGGTCAAGCCCTGTATAATTATTTATGAGCAGCCACGTGAAGGCACAGAGCAACATCATTTGGTCTGCTATTAACAAGACCTGTTTGTACTTGGGGTAGAAGACATTTAGAACTCACTATTTCTTGGTGCTCCTCATCTGAGGAGTGATGCACATCAATCCATTCTCCATCTTCGTTATCTTCTTCCTCACTCAGACTAGCACTTTCCCATCCATCTGCTCAGGGGAACAAGTGCACAGTACAGATCTAACTTAACTGTTAGAGTTTGAAATAGTTTCAGATCAGATCAAAAGCTCCCACCACCTTTGATTAATTATCACCTAATGCATTTATGCCCAGGGACATGCTCACCAAACAAGGCAAGCTGTCAGGTCTCAGCATTCCAGCCTTAAAACTACATAGATGTTACCAAGACATAAGATACTTGACACATTCAGTTGCTATTTGTTAGTGATTTTCAGAAGACATCCACAGCTGAACAGACCAGCAGCTCCCATGCTTTCCCATTGGGACATTCAGCTATCAAATTCCATCTGGCTTGCAAACAATTCAAAGCTGTGCAAAAAACATCAGCTTTGATTTCTTAGTACATCCATATCATATGCACAGTCAGTTATGGATACCAGTTGTTAGTGATAACTGCATATGGCAGTGCAAAGGCTTTGAAAATATATACATGCACCCTAAAAGCAGCTGGGGTATTTTCTCATTATCGGGACCTGCAGATGCTTTAACACATTTACCATGAGCTTTCAACAAACCTGGTGATCAGAGCCTTGACATAAAATGGGTTAATGTACATCTGTTCACTCAAGACCAAACCAGCCTCAGAAAATACCCACAACAGCTTGCACACTCAGTGTCCCAGCAAGCTATCCCACAGTGCTATCTTTGCCAAGCTTAACTCTCATCTGAAGTTAAACAACCTCAAAACAAAATGGGGACAGTCTCTGAAGTATCTGAATCCTTATTATGCTGCTAGTAATGGTGTTCCCTTCTCACTGCAATCCAAACCAAGGAGGGAAGCATAGCTATTTATACCCACATTCCTTTCTGCAGTGTTTGCATTGCTCTTTAGTGTTGTTCAAACTGACAAATGTGCTAGTTACCAGCTTCAGAAACCAAAGCAAAGAATGTTATACTTACCACCCAATTCACGTCTCTAAGAAACCTGAAATATCAGGGTGTTCATTCCTCCAATACACCTCCACTGCACTACCCCACTGCCCTCAAGCATCATTTATCCAACTTCCAGCTTAATTTTCCAGTCCCTCCCCATCATTTTTGCCCCTGATTCAGGCAGAGACTTCAGGTTGTATGGAGCATCTACACAGGAAATGAATTAAAGAAGCCAAACACTATATTTAAGTCCCATTGCCTTGCTTCATACAAAAACTTTGTTTTAAGCAGAGCTAAACACATGAAGGCCCATAGCTGTACAATGCTTTTCTACCCCTCAGTGTAAGACAACACAATACAGTACCAAACAGCACTGGATAAACTGCACTTAGTCAGTGACAGTGTCAGTGCCTCTGAATGGACAACAGGCATGTAACCCACACAGCATGTAACAGCAGCAAGTGAAATGCACAAATGCCCAGTTTTAAGTTCAAATAAAAACATTTGTGACAGTGATGCTCAAAATAGAAGTAGTGAAGAGAAGAAGGCCAACCTTCCTCTTTGGTTCCTTCTTCAACATCCAGTACTTCTGCTCCTGGAATATAATCTTTGGCATCCAGTTCACCATATTCATGAATCCTAGCTTCCACGGAGGCCTCAGTAGGCTTGCCCTGCAAGTTAATAAAACACATGCTAAGCAGCCTGCTATGTTATTGCCCACAAATCTATGAAATAAACTGGGGGAGAAGAAGATTCAGGAGAAAAGAAATTATGCCTGAGAAGATGCTGAATTACTAAAAATTTGAACCAATTCTAGGAAGACAATCAAGCTTCTGTAACACTATCTTACCAATGAGTTTGATAAATCTGAACTAAGGAAATGTTGAAATAAGAATGCATCACACAAAAATGCAGCAAGGAAAGAACACAGGCCTGATTCCAGCTCATTCTGAAGAGGCTTTGAGAGAAGTTTTTGAGCAATCATTTCTCAGCACAAGTCTACATTGATGCTGAACACAACACACATAAGAACACTCACCCTGAATTTCTTCTGCAGCATCTCTGGATTCAGGGAACGGAAAAGGTGTATCAGAGTTCTTGCAGACATCATCACATCTACCCAGAAATAAAGAGAATCAAGAGTAAGTCTAGAAAAGCAGAACTCTGAGCAAACTGCTCATGCCTGTTCTGAAGTCCAGCTCTTCCATATGGTCTAATCTTTTCCAGCAAGCAGTTTCCCTTCAGTCTTCTCTATTGGGTCTCCTGGTTTAAACTACACCTGACTGTTCTGTCTCCTATCTATATACTCTGAAAATAGAGAAAATCAGACATCCTGAAAATGATACCTCCCAGCCCACAGAAAAACAATTGAGACATCACTATTATGAAAGGCTTAGCAATGGAGGACCTTATTATACAGGAGAAAAAATTATGAATTCTACTCATGTAAATACACTTACTTTTATTTTTATGAGTCTTGTACTGAACAAGGTCGTGGAGCAGATCTTCAGTCATGGCTAATGGACATCTCGCAGTGATTTCTTTTATTGCATTGATCCTAAAAAGTTGGAAGAGTTATATTCTTAACGATGCAGTTGGAAGTAACTCCCACTGGCCCAATAATAGACTTAATTATTTGGCAGTTGAAGAACCCTGTAAAGCACTTACACAACATTTAGTGTAAGAACATCACAAGGAGCTGTGTACAAAGGTTCTTCCAAAATTCCATCTTTGGCCTATACTCTACTCTCCAGCTATTATGTTGCCTGACCCTAGACACCAGAATTCTGCAAGTGAAGTCTGGGTCCAGGCAGACAGGAGAAGCAGTCAAACAATCCCCAGGCCAAGGAAAAAAAGTCAAGAAACAGTTCTGAAGTCAACTGTGAGCAGGCTAAGAACAGTATAACAAGCCTATGTGCTCACAAAAGTTCCATTTTAAACCATCTTCATGCCCTAAATACCTCTTGACCAGTCAAAGTACGTAACACTTTCACTAAGAGCAACATTTAATCCATAGTATCAAAATTTAATTCACAAAGTTAAGAGTCCTAAGCTATGCTGCTAGCCACTCACTGAGTATATACAAATAGATTGAATAGATCTGCCCAGGAAAGTGGTGGAGTCACCATTCCTGGAGATGCACAGAAACCCATCTTTCCATGGAATTTAAAACAGTGCCAAGAAAAATAAGGAAAGTTTCTCCTAAGATACCATCCTAACTTTTTTGTTCAAGCAGACTCTTGAAGGCATGATATCAATGACAGGAATAATTTTTAGGTGGCTTCAGAAAGAAAAGTTTTTCCACAAAGAGTTTTCACAGTTCTTGTAAGATTTTGTACCTACCCTACAGTCATGACCTCCCCAGAATTCTTGTCAGTGACAAAGTTATTGGCAATGGTCATTAACACTGACTGGATAATCTGCAAGTAAGGAAAAAGGTTAAATAAAACTTGATGCTATTCAATAAGTGTCAAAGTGAGTTAATATTAACAGACTGAGGCCTTTTCACAGAATTATGGAGCTCAGGACTTTTCACTACAGCCTGCAAATATTTTCTGGACAAGTTACCTCGCAGAAATCAAGACAGACATGGGTGGTTTTTATTCCCTTTATACAAAATAATCCCTTGTAACTTGCAGAAGTGTCTAAAGTTACTATAAGCTTGTAAAAACAAAGGGTCTGACCAGATTCCCTTTTCTACCGCCATCCCATAATTCCACTTAATTTTGAATATCATAGAAGGCAGGTGAAGTACTGACCTCAGGTGGTACTAGCTGATGTGAAGCTTGGGCAGCAAACAGAAGAATCTTTGTCACTTCTGGGAGAAAAGGGGGAAGAAGACACCAACATAAATTGCTGCAGCTTAGTTTGACCAATAAATGCATCCACCAAAATAGCTAACCCAACAAGCTGCTCAAAGTCTCAAAGCCACTTCAGTCTGCAGTTATTTGGGACAAACATCATTTCTCTCCCACCAGGGATTAGGAACTCCTCTGCTCTCCACCCCAGCAGCAGTGCAATCCCTCCTTTAACAGCCAGGAGAGAAAAAGAAATGCTCTAGAATTCGAGTGTAACACCAGTAAAACAAAGCAGCAAAAGGCAATCATGCTTTGCAGGGAAGTAGGAACTCAGCAGATTCGTTTTATACTATTGCTGGAGTTCCTCAAGTACTCAGGTAAGGAGCATTGAGTGCACACAGCTTCTGTAGAAGTCCAAAGCCCTTCACACTTCTGGTAATCAAGGCCTTTTATTTCCTTCACCCACACCCTCTGGACTATTACTTCCTTCTAAGCTACTGCCACCTAAGAACTAACTGTGCATGTGACATGATGGGACAGCAGTGTTTTCTGCTGGTAGCCACTGACCTCTCTGATGGGGCTGCAGGAATCTCTGAATGAAGGGGTAGAAATTAAAAAGAAAAAGCTGCAAGAAAGAAGTTGTAACAGATTAACAACTTGAGATCAGCTTCATAGACTGATATGACACAGAACAATCAAGAATTCTATACAGTTTGCTCTCCAAATGCCTTGGATTTTATTACATGACATTCTCCCCTTGAGTTGGACATATATAGAGCTGAGGAAGTGATTTTTACAAAGGAAAAATAAGGCTCAACCCCAAGCTCTGTGAAACACAGTGTGGTTCTTGTTAAAACTGCACAAAATTTCAATTAGGGCACTCTGCAGCAAAACCCTACAGCATGACACTTTCCCCTCTGCCTCAGGGACACAATTCTCTCTCCCAAACAGAAACTCTCCAGCAGTTTTGAGCACACTTCAGCTGTATCTTAGAGAGTGCCAGTTGTGGGCAATTACCCGGCTCCTTTGAATAGTCTTCCTCCTTTGAAAAGCCTCCCAGGAGCACACAAGTATTGGAAATTATTAGAGACAGCTCAGCTATTCTCCAGGCCAACAGGTTTCTCTAGCAGAGATCATTTAGTACCACAAAAGTCTACACCACTGTACCATGCCATGAGACCCACTGACAACTACCTGAGTAGACATCTGCACTTCTCAACATGCCAAATTGAACCTTGTTTTCCAGAGGCACAAGGCCAGGGCATGCCAGCACCCAAACCAGGCTGGCTACCATCAGATCATTATAAAGTTACCAGAGCATGTACCTCGTGTATTCCAACTAGCCTAGATATCAAGTCCATGAGCATCATCTTCACTTCAAATCGTTCCTTACAGTTCTCCAGCTGCTTCAGCAGTTTCTCTGCAAAGTCTGGAAGAAGTAGCAAGAAATGGATGGCTTACTTAAACAGCACAATACAGAACTCTGTTGGGATAAAGGTTAAAAAGGCAGTTTGGTTGGTTTTTTTTAAGCCCCAGTGCCCTTAGCACAGAAGAAATTCGAGGAGGTCAGAGCACTTCTCCCAGTAGCTTGCATTTATGCCTACTGGAAGGTCTGAAGTTGTCCACAGGTCCAGAGAGGAACATTAGAACAAGTTCCACTACATAACAAACTCAGTATTTAAAGCTAGATTTGTTATAGATATATTTCGGGTTCATCTGAAAAGCAATCTGTGGAGGTTCACTAGATCAGACTAAGATTAAGTGATACTGGAGAAACATGCAAATAATAATAGAAGTACATTTTTTAAGTGGGTAAGCCAAAGAAGCTATCATAAACTACTCCTTATTCACACGAGTTACGGCCTTCACGGATAAAAGAAAGGTAGACAGCCACATCCTGATTTGCAGCAACATCAAGTAGATGATTTAACATTGCTTCTTCCTTGTCTGAACCTGTTCTGCTACAGCAAGCACAACAGGATTGATACCACTCTTCTGCAGTGCTCTGAAATTGTAAGATAAAGCACACTGCAAGTATCACATGGCCCATTTCTATTTACTTGTCACTGCCTTTCTCCTTGCAGAGTTGTGTCCAAGCTTCAGTGTCTGGGATAACACAGAACTTGAAAAAAAAACCAGACAAAATAGCGCATGCTTACCTTGGGGATCATGAATCAAGTGAATAGCAGAGAAGTTAAACACTTCTGGCCTGCTCTTCTTCTTCTGTTTCTGCACGGCAAAGAGAGAGACATTGGAAGTGCTTCAGTTCCAGGCTGCTGTTAAAAGCTTCTATTTATCATTCTTCTCTTCAAAGAGTTGCTTTAACAAGTAAACTATCACTCTTTTCAACTGCACAGGGTTTCCTGCCACCTCACAGGAGCTGCATTAAAAAAGTTACTTATTGAGACACCACACATTTAGAAGTAGGGGACCACACAACAGGTACCCAGAGCAGAACTCATCCACAACTTAGGCTCTAAAACTGTTTGAAATAAAACGTCCTTCCAAACAAACACGGCACACGCCTGGGCAACGGGTGCTGGAACAGTTGAGGACGTTGACCTAGAGGAGGTGACAAAAGGTAGCCAAGTCACCAGGGGTAACAAGCTTTCTGTATGTGAAGGATCAAGCTCCAGGTCAGATGTCCCTCACCTTGAGAACCTTCATGGCTTTCTCCAGTTTCTTCTTGCGCTTGGTGTTCTTCTTATTAGTTGCATATCGCATCATCAGATCTCTGGCTGTAGGAGCATCATCCTGCAGAAGGCAATGGAAAACAAGGCTCAGGTGACACCAGGCTTCACATGGGAATCAGAGAAACTCAAAGTATCAGGATCCTGTCCTGCATTGGAAAACTCTCCCTCTTGCTAAATATCATATAGCTACAGTAGCATTTATAATCCTGATGCCACAAAACTCACCACATACCTACATGCAAGGGAGACCAGAGACTTGATCATCAATACAATAGTTTATACATCTGGTCAGAGCACTGTTCACTCATTGTTCACGTCATTGTTGAACACAATGTTCACTCACTGCTCACAGGATATCACTAATGATATCCTATATTGGCAGGTTCAGACTGATGGGAATCAGAGAAACTCAAAGTATCAGGATGCTGTCCTGCATTGGAAAACTCTCCCTCTTGCAGACTGAGTTAGGTTATCAGCCTTCTCAAGATAACTGGATTATGTTAATTTGGACACAAACAGGAAGTGGAGCACAAAAGGGAAAACAAAGCAGACAGCTAGAAACTTAAACAATCACCCACTACAGTGAAAAGCCTCTTCCCACAACTCTGTATTGCACATCTAGCAAATCATCACCTGTGAACTAGACTGACCCGCCCCTGTTTAGGTCTTCAAAGCTTCTATCACAACAATAGGAAAGCAACTATAAGCTTTAGACACAGACAGCAAAGGCATCCTGTAGGAAACAAGATTAAAAAATAAGTAACAGACTGGTGGAGCTAGGGTCACTAGGAGGGCAGACCTACCAGCTTGAAGAAAAAGAGAAGGGAAGAATCAATTCACAACACCCACCTCAGATTCTGAGTCACTATCTTGTTTTTCATCTTCATCTCTCCCAAGAAAGAACTTCAAACTAGCAACTAACACCTGAAAAGCAAAGTTAAGGTAATCTAGGACAAACTGACAAGAGGACTTGCAACACACATACATCCACATCTTAGTTTACCCAGTTTTTTTACAGGCATGAGTATTAACAGAAAATCAGACTGAAATCTGCAGGCGTTTTACAGACACTCAGTCCATTTTTGCTTCCCAGCCTCAACAGTCAGAGCCACACAGAGTCAATAAGCAGCTGAGCTTCCACAATGCCTGGAACAAGTTTACAGATGCAGATTATCTTCCTACCGTTCCGCAAAGCCATTTCAATCTAAGTGCTCCACATGAACCTTATCAGGAACTCCTGCACAGCTGATACCTGAGACAGTGCTCAAAAGCCCAAACATTTATTAGGTTATAAGAGTTGCTCACATTTTTTCTTTGTCTTGACTAGTTAATGTTTATTGAATGGAACAGCTTTCGGACCTTCAGAGCTGAAAAACTTGCCTCAAATTATAAAAGCTTAGAAAACCCACAGCAAAGCAGAACTGACACGGATGACAAAAGACCTTATATGTACCCAAGCCCCCAGGCAGGACAACAGCTCTCTTCACATGTAAGAAATGAAAGCCTTACAGTGCTCGTTACAAAGAAGCAATATTCTGGCAGCCTCTGCTGAGCAGAAGTGGCAAGTACACACACCCTTCCCACACCAGCCTGCTTCCAATTCTGCTGCTCTGCACAGGTGCCAAATGTCACCTCCCCCCACAACATGAGCACCATTTTGGAAAGAAAACAAGACTAACACAAATCACCAGTGAAGCTTGCTAGCAATTACAGTACCAAAATAAAAAGCTGCATCCACAGGAAAAATATAGCTCAGGTAACATGAGGCGATTTCTGTTCTCACCTTCGTCACTTTGGAAAAACAGGCAGTTGTGATAACATTGACTGTCTTGGCATCATTCCTGGAAAACAGTACAACATTACCTTGCAAGTTTAGCCATTTCAAGTAATGCTCAGAAAATAAAGCCTCACAAAGTGTGACTGCTAGTAATTAGGAAGCCTCATTAAAATTAAGTCTCTCAAAGCAGATGTGCAGAGAAATGAAGCTTCTATAATTTTCTTTTCTTCCAACATCACAGTAGCTTCATCTAAATAAGCAAATACACTCTTGCTCCACCTAGTTCATGCTGTGACTGAAGGGGCAGAAAGAACAACCTCCAGTAAGATAACTGAAGACAGATTACCACTTTTTCCACCGATAAAAGATAAACTCCCACCAGGTGAAAAAGGTCAGTGTAGAATTCTAACTTTCATTAGAAAATCAACTGGATAGTTGAAATAAAGTATGCTTTAAAAATCAAAATTAGTAATAAAGCTACAGGAAAAAATCTGGTTTCATACCAAGTTTCTCTTACTTAAAAACCAACTCCATAGGACTGAAGAGGTCTTTACCTACAACACTTTTTTCAGCAGCCCCTATGTTCTCTGCCTTCTATTGATCTATTCTGCTCCCCAGAACTGCCACTTGTTGCATTTTAATCTCTATACAGTTTCATTTCTGTGCAAGAACCAAGAGCAGCACAAGAGTTACAAAGTGAAGGGCTTGTAAATCTTAAGATGTTTTTAGAGTCAAGGAGCAAGCAGGAGGCTTTTACTCCTTTCAATACTTACCTTTAGGCAACTATTTCTCAGGCTATCGCTAAAAACAGGAACCATATTACAGCTTCATTAAAACAGCCCGGAAGTCAAAGCACCTACTAGGTCAGTCTTCCAGAATGAATTTAAGTCTTAAGAAAAAAAGAAAAAACCAAAAAGCTACGCGGAAATTCCTCCTCCCACTGTACAAGACAGGCTGTGTGCCAACATTAGCAGGTTTTAAGTGCAAAAGCTCAAAAAAGCAAGCTGCACACAGCTTTGGATTCAAATGCAACACCGTTTCCATACTGTTTTCAACTAACATATCAACAACTCAACCTCAACAACTCTGGGACAATGCACAACAGTGTTCCTTCCCAGCTAAATTGCATCCCACGAAACACAGCTCAACTGGAACACAAAAAAGGAGGCCCAGGCCTTCAGTCTGACATGATGCACTATGTGCCACTCATGATGTCAGGAGAGCTGCCCCACAACAAAAGTGGAACCAGTCAGACCTACCAAATATTCCTCGTGTAAAGCTCAATCATCACATCCAGAGATATCTTGGCAGCAGTAGGGTTGCTGTCTCTCAGCATAGTATACATGAAGTTCTGCAGCATCTGAGGAAGGAGCATAGGCACAGTTATTCTGGGTCTTTCAGCACATCAAGACGTTAGGTGGCAGAATATCCAAGGGCTGAAATACTTACTGTGTTCACTTTGTTGTTTTTGTGCTTGGCATTGACATTCTTGATGTCTGACACGATGTGAGTGTACAAAGTCTGAAAATGGAGAGATGGCAGGGAGGAACCCCTGGAAGCCATGCAGAGAACAAGGCAGCTACATCACTACTCCCACACACAGCCTCCAAGTACTAAGATGAGGGACCAAACCACTCACAGCTAATATCAATTTGCCTTTAAATTACAGCTGGAAAAACAGCATTAAGTTATCCTGGGAAGTCTCACCTACTCTTCATTTCTGTATTTGGCAAAAGTGCTCAATTTCCAGCACCAACAGCAAGGCAGGAAAATGAAATACAGCTTTAGCAATCCCAGCCTGTACCATAGGCCAGGCTCATAACCGTGGTGACAGAAAGCACTTGATCTTCACTTTCATGGTAGATAACCTGAAATATGGCTTGACCCAACAGCTCGTTTATTTTGAGCCTTCCTACTGTTACCATGGAGAACAGCTGCCTGCGAGTGCTGCAGTTCTTCTGGCAAGGCAGCCAGCACCTGCTGGAAAACAGGAATGGTTTTGGGAAGCAGGGCTCACCTTCCGTAGCAGTTTATCGTGGCAGCGCAGCAGCTGGAAGAAGAGCTCCAGCAAACTCGTGGGAGAGATGAGATTCTTGTTCCTTAACAAGATCAAAGCCTTACAGAAGGTCTGCGAGAGAGAAACGGGGAATCAGAACCAGCATTGCACAAACCCGACCTTCCACCTCGATGAGGAGGCAGCCCCGAGGCTGCACCCCGCAGGCCTCACCATGCGCAGCTCCGCGTCCAGCACCGTGTGGTGGTAGGAGAGCAGGTCCTTCAGCTGCTGCGGAAAGCTGGCCATGTGCTCGGGGTAGCAGTGGGCAACCTGGGCACAGACAGACCCCGCTGAAACCTCCGGCGAAACCCTCGGGTCACCCTCCCGACCCCGGGAAAGCCGCTCAGATCTGCCTGCGGGCAGCCCAGCCTCACCTGCGCCAGGAACATCACCAGCTCCGCCAGCTCCTTACTGGGCTTGTCGGGCTGGAAGGTGAAGATCTCCACGTGGGACTGGTAGTGCTGGTGCTGCTGGAGGAACTGGGCAGGGCCCGGGCGGGCGGCGCTGAGCGGGGCCCTCGCGCGGCCCCCCCGGCCCCGCCGCACC
>NW_009952445.1:368863-371927 GCF_000747805.2 Chaetura pelagica | reverse complement strand
CCCTCAGCGCCGTGAGAGGGGGGGTCTGCGGCCCGGGCTGGGGCCCGCCCGGCACGGGCTGTTGGGCTCCCCCTGCCCACGGGGAGGGGCTTCTGGCTGAGCCCGAGGGCCGCACGTGGGCTGGAAGGCACCTCCCCCCAGAAACTGCCCCCAGCACCGAGGTTCGATCCGCAGGCCGGTGGGTTTGTGAGGGGTGAGCACGCTGAGGGGTGATGTCTGGGGAAATGCTGGTGTGAATGGCTAACAGGGATGGGTGGGTAGGTAGGTAGGTAGGTAGGTAGGTAGGTAGGTAGGTAGATAGATAGATAGATAGATAGATAGATAGGATAGATAGATAGATAGATAGATAGATAGATAGATAGATAGATAGATAGATAGATAGATAGATAGATAGATAGATAGATAGATAGATAGATAGATAGATAGATAGATAGATAGATAGATAGATAGATAGATAGATAGATAGATAGATAGATAGATAGATAGATAGATAGATAGATAGATAGATAGATAGATAGATAGATAGATAGATAGATAGATAGATAGATAGATAGATAGATAGATAGATAGATAGATAGATAGATAGATAGATAGATAGATAGATAGATAGATAGATAGATAGATAGATAGATAGATAGATAGATAGATAGATAGATAGATAGATAGATAGATAGATAGATAGATAGATAGATAGATAGATGATAGATGACTGATAGATAGATAGATAGATAGATAGATAGATAGATAGATAGATAGATAGATAGATAGATAGATAGATAGATAGGATAGATAATAGATAGATAGATAGATAGATAGATAGATAGATAGATAGATAGATAGATAGATAGACAGATAGATAGATATAGTGAGAAAGTGTCCTTTAGGGAGGCAGTGCAGAAGGTCCTGTGCCTTTAAGGGAGAGGGTTAAGGACCAAAGGGAGGTCCTATCCAGATAGGATATCTATTAATGCACATAAAACTTCACTTTGCAACCTGCTGCCTTAAAAGCCACGGGGTGAGATGTGGGAAACTGTTCTTCCCCACATCAGCCTCAACAAAATGCCTTTTCAGCCAGCAGAGGCCTCTCCTGATTCCCTGCTCACGGACTCAAACAGACTTGCTTCTCAAGGACAACTGAACCCAAAACAGCAGATGTGGTGCGGGACAGAAAGGATGGGCCACAAGCCACCCTGTGCCCCTGGCAGTCACCCCCTAACTTGGGGCCCAGGGATGCCAATTGGCTCTGGGCAGTGACACTGACTGGACAGGTGGGTCCCGGGGGTATCAAAGTGCAGCAGGTGGGCCCTTCCCTCCTCCTATCTTCCTACTAAATGTGCAACACAATAACCTGTCCAGCTAGCTCAATAAATATACAATAGTCTATTTTAGCTAGCTCAGTGAATTCTACAGAGCAAATTCATCATTCCAATAGATTTCCACTAAGCTTAATTCTATCTTAATACGCCCTCTTAAATCTCATAAGGAAGGTTCTATACTCATGAGGTGATACAGCAACAGCCTTGAAAAAAGCTCAGTCATTTGCAGCAGCTCTAGTGGGAAAACAACAATCCTGGTTGATGTGAAGCAGCACTACAGGGTTGTCAGTCTGAGCTTTGCATCCAGTGGCATCCCTTTGCTTGCAGCACAAACCTCTCTCTGTATTGAATCAG
This sequence comes from Chaetura pelagica, assembly GCF_000747805.2. Taxonomy (NCBI): domain Eukaryota; kingdom Metazoa; phylum Chordata; class Aves; order Apodiformes; family Apodidae; genus Chaetura; species Chaetura pelagica. The sequence continues at coordinate 370,257 of NW_009952445.1, read as the reverse complement.
CTGAAGGGAGTGTGGTTCTTTGCAAATCAGTTTGTAAAGGTGAAAACCTACATGTGCTGAGGAGTAACCAAATAGCCAAGGCTTGTTTGAAATGGCAAATGGGTTTTCTAAAGGGGTGCTTAAACACCCCAAAAGTATCATCTTCAAATGAGTCCTTTCTAATGTTTTATGAGGATGACAGAGTAGAAGTGTAACAACTCTAACTCTTTAGATTTTATAGCTGAATTTTCAATCTTTGATTTACAAAAGCATTGCCAAAAATGAGCCTGGCAGGGTAAATAGTGCTGAAGTTAGAAGTTTCCGAGTTGTATTTTCATTGGTTTTCCACACCCCTCAAGCCCTTGAGTGACGTGAACACAAGAGCTGTAAAGAAGGTACATTCAGCGTGGGCTGGAATTTTCCAGCAGGGGCTGGAAAAGCTTGCTAAGCTTCCATCCTGAGTGCCATGTCTGGTAATCCCTGGAGCAGTTTTAGTCTGTCTTGGTTCTATGATGTTAGTTTAGATACAACAGTTGCTGAAAGAGTAGAAGTTATAAGGTTTGTGTTCCATTCCAGCCTTAGGGTATTAAACAAAAATATAATCATCTCCACGCTTTAATACCTAGACAAAAGAGAACAGACGTGTTTCCTGCTCTAGAGGGCAGTCCTTCCAAAGGCAGAACCGAGGAGTTCCATGGGACTAAAATCCTGCCTCGTGCAAAGGGTTGGTGAGCTGATTAAGTGTAATTTCTGTTTTATGAAGAAACACTGTAAGTCAAAGGAATACGTTTTGCAGAGGGGATACCTGAGAACAGCTGAGCTCAGAAGAACACAAAGGTAGATAATGACAAATAATTCTTCCTACCTTCCTTACAAAGATGCTGGGAGAAATTACTTTGGTAGCAGAGGACATTGGATTGCAGGATATTAGGTTATAATTTGTTAAAGGCAGTGTCACAGTCATAAAGCTATGTGATTTCTTTGAAAAGAAATTATGACATCTGAACTAGCTAGAGCTGTTAGTAGTTAAAATATTTATTGATTGGTAAGTTGTCATGAAATCTGGACAGATATGCACTGTGAGGTTTCTTTAGGCATGTGGAACCCATACATTAAAATGAAGTTTGAATGTTTCATTTTAATCTACTGTGGAAAATAATTCAGCAGATGGAAGTTGCACAGCTTCACAGCACACAGGTCTTTAAAGAATTTCTGGAAAGCAAGGGCTACAGAAAGCCTTGGGCAGGTCATGAGAATCTGCTGAGGTTTGTCTGCATCCCCATGATGATGTGCTTGTGGCTATTGTGTTTTCCCAAGGTCCTGGTGGTAAAACCACATAGGACAGGGACCTCCAGATCTTCTCTCTTCTGGGTTGAAGATTTTGGGAGGAGAAACTGGTGTGATTGCAAAGGGGG